>NW_028247202.1:0-99246 GCF_964263255.1 Lissotriton vulgaris
AATCACACACTTGGCTTTCCCCGGTAATAGCCCCCCATTTAGCCTATTCCCCGGCTGGCCTCTCTGAGTAACAATCGTCCTTCCGCTCCTGCCCACCTCTCAAGCTCTTTTTTCCATGTGGTAATCCACAGCGCTTTCCAATTCCTGGCTATCTCACTCTTGGCCAGGACATAGGCCAGGTCCTGAAACTTTCCTGTCACCTTATTTTTGGTCATATGGGGGAGACACCCTAAAAGATAGTGCTCTGGGGTCTGTGGAAGCTCTTTGTCAATAAGGTCGCATACCACCTGCCGTTTCTCTCCCCAAAAGGCCTGCAATATGGGGCAATTCCAAAACATATGGAGAATGTGCGCCTCTCTTTTCCCTCATCTCGTGCAAGCCGCCGTTTCCACACCAAAATGTCTCCTAATATGGGCCCGCGTAAGATACGCTCTATGTAGCACAAAATAGTAAATTCATTTAAATTGGGCATTTCTAGATGCTTTCGGGTGCGTTCTAGGATTTTATCCCACTCTCCCTCTTGTATCTGTTTACCCAGGTCTTCTTCAAACTGTAATCGCAAGTGCTCTAACGGCTTTTGCATATCCCCCGGTATTGCCTTATAAAGGCAGGATACCGTCTTAATTCTTCCTGCTGATAGCGCAACATACTTGTGCTCAGGGATCCACACCCCCAGCTTTCCAGTGTGTCCTAATCCTTCGTGTGACGGCCATATGCTTCAGGAAGTGACCCCCTGACAAGTCGTATGCAGTTTGCAAGTCTTCAAATGGAAGGAGTGTGGAGTTGAGCTATAGGTCCCCCATCCCTCTCAGTCCTGCCTCAACCTAGTCCTCCAGCTCTGCCCAGTGCTCACCCTGTGGAAGATAGCGTAGCATTGTGATAGGTATGTCAGGCGAATAGGGAGTGGCAGCGTCCACTTTCCTCAAGTATCTAGCTCAGCAGCGCACCGCCACCCTAGATTCGGTGGTGTCTTCGGACGTATTCCGACGCACTTGCAGCAGGAATTTCTCCAGTGTCGCAGTGTCTGGTGCAGTCGGGCATTGTTCCTTTTCCAGGTTACGATCCGCTGCCAACCATTGGATCAGCCAGTATAGTTGTGCAACTAAGTAGTAACTCTCGAAATCAGATGCCTCAGGTCCGCCCACTGATGTGAGGCGATGCAGTGAAGCCAACGCCACTCTCCTTCTTCCTGCACCCCAAAGGAATGACGTGACCATTGAGTCAAGCTCTTTGAACAACGCTTGCGGGATCCACACCAGGAGAGTTCTGAAGTAGTATAGTAAACACGGCAACGTTACCATTTTCAGGACAGCTACCTTTCCAGCTACTGACAGTGTTAGCATTCCCCAAAGGTCCATCGCTAGTTTCGCTGACCTTATCGCCGTACCCACATTGCCTTCCAGTAATTCAGGCGCTCCGTGATATATTTTAACTCCAAGGTACTGTAGGCAGTTAAGCTCCAACCTCAAGAGATGTAGATCGAGCTGCGTGGGGAGTATCCGGCGCCATTGGGTATAAGCTGAATTTTTGCCAATTGACTTTAAAGCCAGGTATGGTGACAAAGCAGGCCAGCATGTCATGCGCCCCACACAGCTCGTCTATCGTGTTGCGTAAGAATAGCAAGAGGTCATCAGCATACAATGCTATGAAGTGTTGCCCCGCCCCCGTCTCCAGGCCCTCATAGTCCTGGCCGCTCTTGGCTCTGCTAGCCAGCGGTTCCATAGCCAGTGCAAACAGGAGCGGGGAGAGGGGACATCCTTGCCTTGTATCTCTCTCCACCGTATGTCTAGGCGAGTTAGTCCTCCCAGTATGCACTAGGGCCATGGGGGATGCGTATAACAGCCGCACCCACTCCACAAAATCCCTCCCCCAGACCCATCTTGGCCAGGACTTCATAAAGGTACAACCACTCCAGGCTGTCAAATGCCTGCTCAATATCCACTGTGAACACTGCCGCCTCTCGCTTGTCGTACCCCTCAGAATCCATCATAGCCAGGAGTCATCTGATATTTATGGCCGTATTCCACCCCGGGATAAAACCCGCCTGATCCGCATGTACCAGGTGGGACGTGTGAGAGAGTTTTACTCCGGATTTTATAATCCATGTCCAACATGGATAGTGGCCTGTAAGCCGTGTAGTTGTGTGGTTCCTTCCCTGGCTCGGGCATTGGGACAATGAGGGCCTCCCTGGCACTTTCGGGCAACTCTCCGAGTTTTCGGGGCCTTCTGGTACATTGTAAACAGGCGGGGGGCCAGCTCCTCCACGTATGTTGGGTAGAATTCAGCCAGTAGGCCATCTGTGCCCGGGTTCTTGTTTCAAGCCGTGCCCTTAAAGGCAACCCATACCTTCCGCTGTGTGATGTCTCATCCCAGTTCTTCCGCCGCTTCCGGGCTCAGGCTCGTCAGCTGTAAGTCGGCCAGGTATACCCTTATGCCCTTAGGCTCGCGTCTTCTTGTAGAGTAGCGGGTGAAGACCTCATTGATCTTTTCTTGTGTGAAGTGTCTAACCCCCCCAAGACTGATTTGCCTAAGACTGATTTGCATATGCCTGGGTCCAAACTGGGGTGGTGTGGTCAGAAAAAGAATGATGGATTAAACCCAGATTCTTGTGACTGAAAACTGTCAGAACTTCTTTTTATAAGAGATTTGTCTCATAATTGCAGCTCCATAGTCTCAAGATTCTCTACCACTAACCATTGTTGTCCTGTACCCTCAAACCATTTACATTCAATGTTAGCAAAGATATTACTTGGTCCGATGTTACCTCTCTTCCCCATAGCCAGGTATTCTGGTTTGTCTTACCCAGTTGCCTAGAACTAGACACACCCTAACTCGCCAAGATGAATATGTGTACTTTTTTTCTATTTTCCCCTTCATGCTCTCCACCCCTTCTAACCGGCATCCCAAGCTCAACCAGTGCTCTCACACCTGGGGAGCCCTCTGCCCTACTACTCTTGACATTCTTTAAAATGTCAAATTTGAGTCTTCTCTGCAGGGCTTTTACATTCTATGTACCATCCTTCAGCAGATCTCTTACTTTCCCTTTTCAGCTTTTAGGTTTGACATGAACTGTTCCACCTCAAACGGATATCTAAAGTTGTACATTTCATTCTTATACATGACATCAATAGCACTGGGAACTTCATTTGGGGCTCTGTTCCCATCTCTTTTAGTTCGTCCATTCTCTTCCCCAACTCTCACTGTCTATCTTGTGTCTTTCTAGAGAGATCAGAGTGTATACTAAATCTAACCCCCTTGGCCTGGAGTCACTTTGCTTTGAGACCTGCACCCAATACCTGCTCTTTCACACAGTATGTCAAAAAACTGACCAAAATCCACCTGGGTTTTCTCTGCCCCCGACTCAATGTGAAGGGATCTTGCTGAACTCTCTGAATTTCAGTCGTGAGATCAATATCTAAGTGCCTAATTTAGATCTTGGCAGATCTAGTTCCGCCTTTACTTTTCCAATGCTTTCTCCATCCGCCTACTTGGCGGTCTGTTCATTTAGATGTTGGCGAATTTATGGACGAAATACTGTCGAGGTCGCGCCAACTCCATCACAATTATTCACCCGCGTTGATAGCATCATAAGCAGAAGCGGCTGTTGGAAGTAGTTCAGCCTGGATTACACCTGATCACGATATGCCTTTCTGTTGAGGCAACTGAGGCGGGGATACCTCCTACCCTGAGTTTGCGGATTCAAAGGAAATGAGGTATAAACTTACATTTTTTACTGTTTTCCACTTCCATTTCTTTCTTGGACACCATTGTCCAGGTCCCTCTTTTGCTACTTATACTGCAGCACCACATCAAATGACTCTGTTTTCGTCTGGTTGGAAGGTATGCTTCTTTTAAAATTGTCTTACTAAGAATCATGTGTTGAAAATTGATGTAGCCTTGTAAAGTTTCACATTGTTGTTAAATGTATTTTTTTCTTATGTGTAATGCAGTAGTGTTAATTTTACAATTTATCAAGGTAAAAATGCACACTTGTACTGAAACTTAAAAAAATAGATTGCTGTTTTGGTGCTTCTGGGTGTTCTGCTTGTGATGCCTGTGGGTGTGCATTCAATAGTGTGTGTATGTTGTTTGTATGGCATGCATTATGTAAAAGAAAAGGGCCATAACACATTACCTGCATTTTTTTAGAGCAAACACAACATATATTTATTTATTTATGTATAAGGTTTTATGTAGCTCGAACGTGACCCACGAGGGTATCAGAGCGCTTTACAGTATATAGTTATAAAGACATACAAAATGAGGTAGTATACATGCATTTGTTATTCATCATTACTTACAAAAGAGGTAAATAGTATAAGATAACATAGGCGCCCAGTAAACCAAATATAAGGTTCCCAGAGGGCGACAGATCAATATATTATATACAGTTAATGAGCCTTACGTAAGTATTAACCCCTTCCAGGCTCATGACGAGCTGGGCTCGTCATGGAGTAGCCTCCTCGCACGCTGATGACGAGCCCAGCTCGTCATGTAACATGGGAATAACGATTTCTCAGCACAGCAGGGGAATATGCTGAGCAGCCATGGGGTTAAGGATATAAACAAACATATAATGTTCTCTTTCAATCCACAAGTGGTAGTCAGTGATATGAGGATGGTAACGGGGACTTAATGTCAGCATAGAGTCAAGATTTAGGACATGAATTTGTTCAATAGGAGTATTTTTACCTCTTTTTTGAAGGTGGTAAAGGAAGAGATTCCCCAAACCACTGGAGGTAAGGAGTTCCAGATCTTTGGAGCGATCCCTGAAAAGGCCCTGCAACCAGTTCTCTTTTTATGAAAGCTTTGTGGTTTCAGAAGTAAGACCTCGCACTACGTGGTTGTCTGCATCCTCTGGATCGTTCTAGTTTTAGAGCTAGATAACTGGGTTTGTTGGTATGCAGAGCTTTATGGGTCATGCAGGCAACCTTTAGGTTCAGAGCTTTCAGGGTTGAGAAATATGTTTGTTTCTTTTAGATCCTGAAACAAATCTTGCTGCAGCATTAAGAGAAGCCCTCAGCCGAGCCAGCTTGTATTTGGGGAGACCGCAAAGAGTGGTGCTTTCATAGTCTAATCTTGTAGCACTAAGGCTTGCACTGCCATTTTTGGGTCGGTCTGAGGGAGGAAGGGTTTAAGTTTCCTTAGTAGACTCTTCTGGTGATTGGCTCCCTTGGTGGCATTAGTGATGTGCGACTACATATTCAGGTGTTCGTCTATGGGGACTCCCAAGAGTTTCGCAGAGTCAATGATGAGGGGAGAACAGTCAATGGAGGTCAGGTGTTTCAACCATTGCTCTATCTTTGGTGTGTGATTGGGTAGGAAGATGAGAATAAATTCAGTTTTTTCTGTATTAAGCATGAGGTGATTGTTCGTGAGCTAACTTTGCGTGTTCTGTAGAATAGCGTGGAAGGAGATGATGTCTTCTGGAGTGGAGATTTTCAAATACAGCTGTGTGTCGTCCGCATACAGGTGATATAGGATATTTGCGGATTTCAATGTGTTTGCTAAGGGTTCAATTAATAGGTTGAAAAGAATAGGTGATAGGGTTGAGCCCTGGGGAACTCCTACGTTGACCACAAATGGCTGAGAGAGAGAGAATTCTTCATCTTGATTCTTTGTGTTCTGTTATTAAGAAGGAGGAGAACCAATGTAACACTGGGCCTGAGAGGCCCATCCTTCCCTCCAATAGGAACAGTAGGTTGTCATGTTTGACCGTATCGAAGGCGGAGGATAAGTCAAGCAGTATCATTAGGCACGATTCATTGGGGTCAAGCATTTTTAGTACGTCATCCATTATGTGGGTTAGTGCAGATTCTGTGCTGTGCCCTTGGCAGAAACCAGATTGGTGATTGTCTAGGAGGTAGTACTTATCAATATGATTGCATAATTGTATTCGTACACATTTCTCCAGAAACTTCGCCAAAGTGGGGATGTTGGATATGGGTCAGTAGTTGTTGAGATCTGATGGTATGGCTTCGGATTTCTTTAGTGTAGGTGTTACCTGCCCTATGTTAAGACAGTCTAGTATGGATTTGTCTCAGAGAGGCATTTACAATTTTTGCCCATAATGGTAGGATGGATGTTTTATCATTTTGAATAGGGCCGGAGGAAGGGGGTCAGAGAAGTGATTGGAGGGAGTGATTGCTAGAAGAGTGCTATAGATTTTTTGTTCAGAGATTGGCGCGAAGGTGTTCCAGGAGGCATTATTTTTTGTGACTTCCCCTGGAGAGCTGAAAAGGACTTTGAGTTGTGAATATCTGTTAGCATCAATAGCCAACGGTTGTGGGAGGGCCCTCTTAGTGTGGGTGTCTAGCTCGATTATTTTTATCTTTTCACGGAAGAAGTTGCCAAGCTAATTGCAGGAAGAGTTGTATTCAGGTCATTTAGATCCCAGGAATTAGCCGTGTTGCGAGCTTGTTGCTTGACGATTTCGAAGAGTTTTTTGGACTGTTGATCGCTTGGTTCAGCTGGGTTCTGAAAAAGTCAGCCTTGGCCTTTAGAATTTTTCTGTTGTATGAGTTCCTTAACGTTCTAAGGTGCTGTAGGTGAATGTCGGAGGGTGTAGATTTCCATAATCGTTCAGCAGCTCTTAGCTGGCGTCGCTCCGAGTTTAGGGAGTCATTGAACAAAGGTTTGGAAATTTTGGAGGACACATTTTTTTCTTGGAGGGGTGCTGTGGAGTCCAAGATTTCAAGCATTGTGGAATTGTAAAAGGCTGTGAGGTCATGCACATCCTCCAAGTCAGTTGAGGGGGTCAGGGCGGAGTTGCAACGGTTTACCAAGGTGATGGGGTTGATGTTCTGTAAGTTCCTTTTCCATTGTTTTGTTTTGTTTTTGATGGTTGACTCCTTTTTGGAGTAACCTCCATATTGATGGAGAAGAGGATGCTGTGATGGTCAGTCCAGTCGCAAGGAGTGATGGATTCTAATGAGATGATGCTCATTTTTGCTATAATGAGGTTCAGTGTCTCTCCCTTGTTGTGAGTTGGGCTGTCACAGAATTGGAATAAGTCCTGGTCTGCCAGAAACGCTTTAAGACATCGTACACCCTGGTCGTTTGCATTGTTCCAGTGTAGGTTGAAGTCACCCAGGAAAATTTGTGGTACTTGTGAGTTGACGTTGGATGAAATGACTTTCATTAACTCGTCTATAAAAGACAAGTTATCCCTGGGGGTGGTAGAATAAGTGGAGCTTGCTGGCGAGGCGCTTATCATCAGAAATATTGATACAAAGATATTCGCAGGAGGATAGAGCGATGGAGTCTACTTGCTTGACTAAGATTGTGGTACGATAGATGCAGGCTAACCCACCTCCAGCGCCACATTTCTATCTAGGCGATTAGGTTGTGACTAGGAGGAACCAATAGATCAAGGATGGGGGAGGAGGAGTTGTTTAACCATGTTCCGGTGAGAACGATAATGTCTAGATCATTCTCTAGGATTAGGTCGAAAATGTCAGGTGCATGTTTGCTAGCTGATCTGCAATTAATGAGTGAACACTTAATCTTGTTAATAGAATGAGTTAGTGTAGTCTGCTTTATTTTGATATTTGTGAGATTATCTCTATTTGCGGATCTGTTATTGTGTGTGGGTTCTCTGAAGTGGTTGGTTTGAATGGATTGGATAGTGCCACATTGTGACGTACTGTTATCTGTTGCTAAGGCATACGATATGAGGAGGTCATCTATGTCGCTTTCGGATAGTTCAATGTTTGTCCTCCTAGGCCAGGAGGTGGAAGGTAAGTTAATCTGAATGCTATTGTCAGAGCGAGAGATCTTGGGGATGTCTCTACTAATTTGTGGACAGATTTGGTTACTCTGACTAGTTTTCTCGTGGTGAGAAATCTTGGGGAAGTAGCTACTAGTTTGGAGACTGATTTGGTTCATGGTGGCATTGGTGGCTCTGTGTACGTTTGTTTAGAAGTTCTTTGGTGATGGTTGATAGGTTATGCATCTCGGCCTTGAGAAGGGCTAGGCCTGAAGCTAACTCATTGAATCTTGCAAACCAAACGGAGTTGGGAAAGTTAGTAGTATGTGTAAGTGTATGTTCTTTCATGGAGGGCGATCTGCAGGTGGGGTCTGTGTGCGTGAACGCGTTCTCCGGTTGCATGGGGATGTCCTCATTAGAGATTGGAGTGGTAAGATGAAGGAGGTTTGTTGTGGGGTCCACGTTGGTGTGTTGACTGGTCGTTGTGTAATGTATTCTGATGGGTGGAATGAGTATTGCGGGTGTTAGTGTCCGAGCAGGTGTCGTGGTAGACAATAGGTCCGGGGGAACTGTGTACTCTAAATTAAATGAGAGTCGGGATAGAAGTGAGACGTGAGTGGAGTCCTGGTTGGTAGCTTCATTCATGGTCGAAGGGGATATCAGTAATGCCTCATCATTGCAGCTATCGGCAGCTAAGAATAACCCTGTCCCGGCTGGGCCCGGGGATCCAGGTATGGAAGCAGACGATGGGACTGGTGGGTAGGAAACAATGGGTGTGTCTGCAACAAAGTGATTGTTAACTATGTGCAGCCCAATCCCGCCTGGTCAAGGGGGCCCAACTGTGGTTGTGAAAGTAAGTGGCTGGGCGGTAAGGCTCATTGGGGGTGTGAGGAGATGTCGATTCGGAGGAATTTGTTATGGGATTTTGTTGTGGGGTTGAGGTGGCAACTAGATACTGAGGATGATAAGATGTGGGAGGTGTGCTATTCTTGCTGTTTACTGCTTTCTTGAGAGTAGGAAAGATCCTGTCTATGATATCTAGATTCGCAGTAGAGGCTTGTATCAGGATATTACCGTTGTTGTAGATGGTGATGGTGGCATTTGCAGGGCAAAACTCCGGAGCTGTTACTGTCAATTTGAAGGCGTGCTGTTTTTTTTTCATGTTGGAGTTTCGGAGCAAAGAGTGAAAGATATTTCTCCACTGGGCACGTTTCTTTGTGTGGAAGATAAGGTATTGGATAATATGCCTTTGCCAATGCAGAAGTATGGGTCAGAAATAAGAGTCTCATGGTGGGTTACCATAAGTCTGTGCTTGAATTTCTTTGCTGCATTTTTGGAAAGATCAGGCAGGTAGAGAATGGTGAAGGCATGGTGGTCTGAAGGTTTAAGGTTTTTTATCCATTGTATTATTTTCTTTGTTCTTCTTAGTTTCTATCTTTCCCTATCTTGATGGGTTTTTTATATTCATTTATTTATTTTCTTTCTTTTCTTTTTCTTTTCTTCCCCCTTTTTTCTACGTATTAATCATATCCAGTATTCAGTAATCAATATCAGTTCAAGAGGGCCACTCTGTATCCTTCATCAACCTGTTGCTGGGATGTGGTCCTTTTTTTCTTTCCCTTAAATGTTTTCTTCCTAGACCTGCTAAGTAGTCCACTTTCACTCTCTGTTGAGTGGACCTCTGTGGTGTAGTCCTGTTTCTCTGTTTATAGCATCATTGAGGGGAGGACCTTCTTGGCTATCAAGGTGATGCTTAACTTAAATTGAATCCACAATTAATAATCTGCCGCAGTTAACAACCATGCATGAACTAGCCTGTTACTGTTTCAAATATGAGGTGCTCTTTAAAAAAAAAAGTACAATGGCTGCCAGCCTTGCTCAGTGAGGAGCACTTCCAGCATAACAAGAAATGACCAACCATATCTGGTATGAATGCCGGCACTGCAAAATGCACAGACTCCGGTAATCAGCCCAACACACCACCCATGACTTCAATCGCTGCTGCGGTCCAACTGAACTGGCCGCTCACAGCGCGCAAAAGGCATCACCTCCACCTCGGAAAGGGCACCACGGTCGGAGCGGGTCTGGTGGTGGAAACTAACTGATCTCGCCACTCATAGCGTGCCACAGACGTCACCTCCTCCTCGGAAGGGCGCCGCGGTCAGAGCGGCTCGGGCTGAGGAAACCAGCTGTAACCATGAGCAGCACACGAGCTCCTGTACATTTAGAGCCCAGACGCTCCTATAGGTATCACTCACAAGGCCAGCTGAGGGTCACCGCACCAACTTCACGCAATCGCTGCTTGTGACAGGCGAGTTCCCCAGCTGAGCACCGACACAGCACTCCACCCCGGTTCCACGGGCGAGCGGCAGTCCAGCCCACGACGTTGAGAATTGCCAGGGGGCGGCGCGGAGCAGTGGCACTCACCGCCAGGGACGTCCAGCGACGGATTCCTTGTGGTAGCCGCTCGGGGGGCAGATATCACAGGCAGGACTGGCCGAAATCCCGCATGTCATCCGAATCAGCAAGGCACTTCATTCCTGCATCTCAGCCATCCCAGCAGGGAGGGGGGTTGCCGGACTATGAATCCATGATTCATCAGGCTTGTACCTGTCAAGAGGTTAGCCGGACCTCGCAGCATTCGAACAGAAATCCCCAGTGCCGGTAAGTTGCAATCGGTCTGTGCGATCCAGGGGAGCGTTGCATACGGGCAGGGGGGAGAGGAGTGCAGATGGAGGGGTAAACCAGGGATATACACCGAACGGTGATCCCCAACCCAGGAGCTCCTACAGAGGGCTCCTACTCGGCGGCCATCTTAATGCAGTCTCAACTCCACCAGAGACTCACTACATCAGCAAAGCGCCGCTATGACAACGCCCCCACAATGGGGGAATCTAAATAGGCTCAGCACAAACCCGACGGGTCTGACTGCAATGGAGTGCCGTCAACCAACAGAGGACTCTGCCACATCGACAGAAGTTCCCTACTTATACAACAGAATACAGTATGTCGATGCAGATGGTGGTTCAGTCAGCCCACATCTAAATACATCGGGCGGGCCTCTACCAGCTCAATGAAGTACTTAAGCCCGACACCACGGAGGAACAGCGGGAGTCCCAAAAAGATCTAAATCAGGCCCTGGGTCAGCTGGTACCACTGTACTTTTCAACAGGTGAATCACAAATGACTTCAGGTCATCTCCTTCAGCCCCCTCCACTACATTCTATACTCTTATGTTATTCCTTCCTGCACTGATTTCTAATCTCTCCATCCTATCTAGCATATCCCTATTCTTTTGTGTCATCACTAACCCTGGGCGAAGAACTACGCTCCGTTCGCGGAGTTTGCGGAGTTTCGGCAACTCCGCGCTCCGCGGAGAACGCGAAGTTGTCGAATACTCCGCCAACTGCCGCGTAGCGTAGTTCTCGCGCGCTCAATAGCATTTTTGCGTGCGCGGGGATGCTTGTCGGTAAGATCGAGTTGCTGAACACGCAGAAACTGCAATCTGGCACAGAATAACTCGTGAACACGTTAGTAGTGACCGGAAATAAGGGGACGCGAGCGGGCGGGACAAACCTCATGGGTTACTTCGCGCTCTACACATCCCGAGCATGCAGGCAATCAATCAATCAATCAATCAGGATATTTGTATAGCGCGCTACTCACCCAGAGGGTCTCAAGGCGCTTGGGGGAGGGGGGTCCGCTACTGCTCGAACAGCCATGTCTTGAGTTGCTTCCAAAAGCAGAGGTGGTCTTGGGCCAGGCGGAGGTGGATGGGGAGGGAGTTCCAAGTCTTGGCTGCCAGGTAGGAGAAGGATCTTCCTCCCATGGTGGATCTTCGGATGCGTGGCACGGCGGTGAGGGCGTGGCTGGTGGATCGTAGCTGGCGGGTGGGAGTGTAGAAGGTCAGGCGGTTGTTGAGGTACCTGGGGCCCAGGTCGTGGAGGGCCTTGTGTGCGTGGGTGAGGAGTTGGAACGTGATTCTCTTGCTGACGGGGAGCCAGTGAAGGTCTCTCAGGTGTCCGGAGATGTGGCTGTGTCGGGGGATGTCCAGGATGAGTCGTGCGGAGGCATTCTGGATGTGTTTGAGTCTTTTCTGGAGTTTGGCTGTGGTTCCGGTATAGAGGGTGTTTCCGTAGTCCAGTCGGCTGGTGACGAGTGCCTGTGTGACCGTCTTCCTGGTTTCGGTGGCGAGCCATCGGAAGATCTTTCGGAGCATGCGTAGGATGTTGAAGCATGATGATGAGACGACGTTGACTTGTCTGGTCATCGAGAGGGAGGAGTCCAGGATGAAGCCCAGGTTGCGTGCGTGGTCCGTTGGTTTGGGTGCGCTGCCCAGGGCAGGGGGCCAGCAGGAGTCGTCCCAGGTGGAGGGTGATGATCCAAGGATGAGGACTTCCGTCTTGTCTGAGTTCAGTTTCAGGTGGCTGTTCCTCATCCACTCGACTACGTCTTTCATCCCTTCGTGTAGGTTGGTTCTGGCGGTTCCTGGGTCGTTGGTGAGGGAGAGGATCAGCTGGGTGTCGTCGGCGTAGGAGATGATGTTGAGGTTGTGTTGGCGTACGATGGCTGCGAGGGGGCTCATGTAGACATTGAAGAGGGTGAGGCTGAGTGATGATCCTTGTGGTACGCCGCATATGACTTCGGTGGCCTTGGATCTGTACGGGGGGAGGCGGACTCTCTGGGTTCTTCCGAGATGATCCACTCCAGTGCCTTCTCTTGGATTCCGATGTTGCTGAGGCGCTGCACGAGGGTGCGGTGGCAGACTGTATCGAATGCTGCGGAGAGGTCCAGGAGGATGAGGGCCGCTGTTTCCCAGTTGTCGAGCAGGGCTCGGATGTCGTCAGTGGCTGCGATGAGGGCGGTCTCGGTGCTGTGGTTGGTGCGGAAGCCGGACTGCGAGTGGTCGAGGCTGGTTGGGCGAGCGCAATTGGTGATCCACTGTGTGAGGTTGTTGGCTGCTTGGTTGGGGTCCGTTGAGCTGGCGGGAGGGTTCTGGCTCAGTGAAGTGGTGAGCTGGTCGGTGGTGATCTTGTTCCAGTTCCTGCGTGGAACCTGTTGCGGTTGGTGGTGAGTCGTGGTCTTTCTGAAGCTGAAGTGGACGCAGCTGTGGTCTGTCCAGTGGAGTCCGGTGGAGTGGCTGAAGGAGATGTACTTGCTGGAGGAGAAGACTGGGTCAAGCGTGTGTCCGGCGTAGTGGGTGGGGGTGTTCTCCAGTTGCATGAGTCCGAGGTTGGCGAGGTTGTCCAGCAGGGTGGTGGTGGTGTTGTCGTTGTTGTTCTCCAGGTGGAAGTTGAGGTCCCCTAGGAGGATGTAGTCAGCGGAGGCGAGGGCGTGCGGGCTGATGAAGTCTGCGATGTCTTCGCTGAATTGTGTGCGAGGTCCTGGGGGTCTGTAGATGAGGGTGCCTCTGAGTGTGGTCTTGGGGTCGGTGTGTATCTGGAAGTGAAGATGTTGAGCGGCTGTGAGGGTGTCGTCTGAGTTGGTCGTGATGCGGATGGTGTTCTTTTGGACGATGGCGATGCCTCCTCCTGTCTCGTTGATGCAGTCTCTCCGGGTGATCTTGTATCCGTCCGGGATGGCGACGGCGATGTCGGGCGCTGAGGAGGCATTCATCCATGTTTCCGTGAGGAAGGCGACGTCTGGAGATGTGGTGTCGAGCAGGTTCCAGAGTTCCACGGCGCTCCCGAAGACAAAAAATGGCTCGCGAACGGGTCAAGCAAGCTACTACGCATGCTCGCGGAGCTATGCGTAGTTCGCGGAGTGCAAGTGCATCTTCGCGTAGCTCCGCGGAGTGCGGCTACGCGAACTACGCCCAGGCTTAGTCATCACCCGAATCTCGGGTGTGTTTCTTTCAGTATTTCTACTGACCTTACAAACTTCTTTCTCTAATGCCTCAGTTCACATTGACAAGTTATTCAGTTCCATTTCTAATCATTTCTAATCCCTCACATGTCTCTTGTTTCCCCTTCTGATTGGCCACTGAAATCTCGAAACCCATCATCCTGTCTAAGGAGATGTTCTGTAACATTTTGTGGATTCCAGACTCATCACTCTCCCTTACGCCAACTAATAGGTTTTATATTTCATCATCATCCTGATATTCCCATTGACCCTGGCAGCTGTGAACCTCCATTCCCTCGACACCTTGAAGCGCTGAAAAACGATTTACCACAGTTTGGATGAAGGTAGTACAGCACAGATCTCCTTGTACCTCTATGTCCTCTATGCCCCTTGGTGTGTTATCCTCCTAGGCCCCTCCAACCCTTGAACGTGATAGTACTGATACTGCCCATCACCTCTACAAACTTTTCAGCCATATTTTCCCTGTTATTATTTTTCTTAGTGTTATCTTCTTTCCCACTATCTTCCTAATACTCTGCATCTTCCTTAAAAATTATCTAGAGGTGGTGATTTCTTGAACCGGGAGCTGCTTATCCTCTGCTTTTGTTTCTGCATTACATCTTTTTTACTGGCTGCCTTCTGAGGCTACACCCTCTGCAGCTCACTCAAAGCAACTGCCTTCCCACCTTTTCTCTCTCAGAGCCATTGGCTTTTGCCAACCTCATCAAACTTCCCAGATCTCAGACATACTAACAAGCCTTCTTGGGATTCCTTTTCTTCTCTCCCAATTTCTCACTTTCCCCACTCTGTATTTCTATGTTCACTCACTTTTTCATCAGGTCCATAACTGATGGCCCCTTTTCTCCAGGCTCCACAAAATCACCTAGCGTGGGCTCCACTGTCCCCAAACCAAATGCCACAGAACCCAATACTACTAATTGCACTGGCATTTCCTGTGAACAGGCATCCCTGCCAATACCTGCGTCCTCTCATGCCATTTCCTTCCTGGTCCAGAGCATCTGACACATGTCGGCACTGGCTGTTTTGGCCTACAGAGACACGCGCTGTGCCACTGCCTGACCCTGCCTCAGTTCACTGGTTACAAGTGACCAACTCCTGTACTCCTTCAGCATGGGATCATGTAGGATGTCCTCCTTCCTGGGTCCTCGTCGTTCCTCTCACTGTAAAGACCTGCTTGTCGAAATTGCTCAGTGGTGCTCCACTGTCCCTAATCACATACTGCCCCGCACACAGGCTCCCAACTGCTTCTGGGCAAGCTGCCATGTTCCCCCCAGTATCCCATCGGCTTCCCCATCTCTATTTTCTTTGCATCTGTGCCCTGGCGAGACCAAGAATTTTTGGATTGCAATGTTCAGCGCCTCAAGTATTTTAAAAATATAGTACCCCAGCCATCAGGGTCAGCCTTTAGCATAACTGAGCTAGGCCCAGGCTGTCAATTTTCTGAGCTGCGCATGGAGCTGTGTGCATTAGGGTTACGCCAACAGCATTGCCCTTCTCATCTTGCTCCAGTCATGACCCTCATTAACATATGGCAGGTGAGGTTTTAATACCCCGTTAGCCTCCTTCCTTGCCTTCTCTTCACCCTCTGATCCCTGCTGGCACACATCAGCAAAACCATCATCTGCATGAGGCAACTAAGCTATCAGTGACTTACGTGAGCGGCAGGAGGCCTGCTGATGTTTGTATTCAGGGGCTAGACCAGTGGTGGTGGGTGACATTTGAAAGTGGTGAGGGTTAAGTGTTTGGTATGACTTTTATGTAGTGAGCAACGCAGGCAAGCTTAATGGACAAACGTGGAGTCCAGGCTGGATCCCCCTCCAGAGAAAGAAAATGCAAAAAGATTGGGAAATGGTGCAATATTAAGTAAAACTTGAAATAAAAGAGGAACTGAATGCATTGGCGTAACATTTTTAACACTCTTTTTCGTAAATCAATCCTTTTTTTGGCATTAATGTTGTTAAGGGCATGTCACTGGCGTGAAAGACTGTGGTAATGCAGGCTGGAGGGCCATGGTTCAGGCTACTATGATCCCTAATGTCCACTTTCATCTTATTAATCAAATTTAAAAAACTACACACAATGCTTTTCTTTTCAGAGTATTATTTCATCAAACCTTAGGAACATAAAACTGTGCCATTAATACCATCTTCTTGTTAAAGTCTGGATTGCATGCTCCTGGTCTGGAAACTAAGCAGCATGGCCATGCACTTGCAGGGATGTAGTACTTGCAGGGAGGCTAGCAGCTGATTTAACAACACTTTGCCAACAGACTGAATTATAACTGCAATACATTTATATCAAATGAGCCAACATAGCTCAGCTGGACCGGAGAGACTTTGGAGCATATGTACAAGCCCCTATCACCACGGGAACGTCGTTTTTTGTGACGTACCCTTGGCGATAGGGGCCTTACCTTATGTACAAGGCAGTGTTAAGCCCCTTAACGTAGCTTAACGCTGTCTTGTACTTAAGGCCCCCTTTCGCGCTATAGTTAGTGTGAAAGGGGCGTGCAGTGGATGTTGTGGTGGGCGTTCCACCGCTACACTGATTGTATTTTACATTGCCCCCATTTGGACTTGACCCTTTTGGCAGGTTTACCCCTGAACTTTTTGCCTTGAGCTCTGACACATTGGTACTGATTTTTGGCCTCTGTGCACTTTAGCACTGTGGCCCAGTGTAAAGTGCGTGCACTCTCTGAGTGAGTGTGGTGATATTGGCCAGCCCTCCCATAGGAATGCATGGGGGATATGTGTGTCCATAGTAATTCCTGATATGAGAGGAGTGCAGGGGCGAGTTGAGTATGTATGAACTTGTGACAATAAATGCTGCGCAATGGTGTGTCTAGATTTATGGTGACTGGTTGAGAAAGGCAACTTTTAGAAGTTGGCATTTCTGTGTCCTGTATGTCTGCCTGCCTGATGTGAGTTGCATGTCTGGCTTGTGATTGACAAGAGCTGAGAGGTGTGGGTGGCTCGCGGAGACAGGGGGGAGTCTGTCCAGTGGTGAATAGGGAGATCTGCATGTAGATGGAAGGGAGGTGATACACCTGGGACCTGAATGGGACTGTGCCTTCCCTCCAAAATGCCGACTCCACCCCCTGTGGTGTGTATAATCCCTGAGCCCCCACCTGACAAAGGTGAGAGGAGCTGAGCAAAACAAAGTGCTCCAAAGCTCCCCTGAACCAGTTGCATCTGGTTCCCCCATGCCCTGCACCTTTACACAAAGGGATTTCTTAATATAAATATAGGGGCTGTGACCCCAAGGAAAATGTTCAGTGTTCCTGTTCTGTTCCTGACTGAGGGGTTTTGCTGCTGCTGGGGCCCAGGAGTGACCGCTATGGGGGCTGCCTCCTTGCTGGAGGGCCCTGTGTGCTGGCCCCTAGGCCCAGCTCTGCCCCTGAGACCTCTCAGGGACATCTCCTAGGGAGACCTCCAGGACCTTTACTGCAGAGCTTGTTCCTGGTCCTAGCACCTGGTGAGCACTTTCTTTCTAATTCTCCAGAGTGCTTTGTTTTCCCTGAGGAGGAGAGCCTGGGGGCTGGCAGCACCAAGCTGCAGCCCCTTTAGGAGGAAATCGCCATCATAGGGATTTCCCCATGATGCCGGTCTTGCGGATGCCCACCCCGCTTGTTTGCTTTGCGGGTGCCCCACCCCGCATACTGGTGCCTTTTGTTTGACTTGTGGGTGCCCAACCCGCTTGTTTGCTCAGCGGTTGCCCAC
Organism: Lissotriton vulgaris; assembly: GCF_964263255.1. Taxonomy (NCBI): domain Eukaryota; kingdom Metazoa; phylum Chordata; class Amphibia; order Caudata; family Salamandridae; genus Lissotriton; species Lissotriton vulgaris. The sequence continues at coordinate 17,293 of NW_028247202.1, forward strand.
GCCGCCTACTGGTGCCATTGTTGATTTTGCGGGTGCCCACCCCGCTTTATTATTTTCCTGCTGCGCGGGTGCCTACCCCTCCTCGATGGTCATTTGAACTAAAGCGGATGCCTACCCCGCATAGTGCCACCAAGGAGAACCGAGATCACCGCTGCGGCCCGAGCCGGGGCAAAACGGAAGTCAGGCAACATGGTGCCTGGCGGCGGCGGGACTTCTGGTTTTGCGGAGTAAGTCCTGTGCCCGTAGCCTGAGAAGACGCCCGAGAGCCCCTAATGCCTCGAGATATGAGTCCTGGGTCCCATGAGGGGACCCGGGTGACGCTAAGAGGAGAGGAGTTCCTGAGCCTGCCTGCATGGGGCTCCCGTGAGTGAGGGAGAGACCCGTGGGCACCAGCATCAAAGAGGAGTCCCGCCGCGAGGAAGAGCCCGGTGAGTGAGGGCTGATCTCGGGCGGGTGGCCATCATTTGTTTTCAAAGTCCCCATGGGGGCTTGGGGGCATTATTTGTTCACCATTCCCCGTGCGCTCCAACGAGGGGGTATGTGGTTTAAGGACCCCAGTAGGGGTCCGGAGGGTCAGACGGGCCTGTGCTTCTACATTTTGGCTATTGTTACTGCTGCCCCCTGCTGGGATGCAGCTGCGATGATGGTGGCAAGTTCTTTTGGGGGCATATTTGTTTTAGAGCCTGTATGCTTCAACAAGGGGGATAATTATGGTTAAAGGGCCCAGAGGGGCCCGTTTTTCCCCCCCATATGGCCATTTTCTACAGCTGCCCCGTTTTGGTAGAGAGCAGCTGCAACGTTTTGGGGGCCAAGTTCGTTTGAAGAGAGCCCCAGCGAGGCCCAGGGGGCAAAGTGGTGCCAGGGCCCTTTCCCTACTCACGGCTGCGCCGCACCAGCGTGGGCAGCTGCCAAGTTGGCAAATTGTTCCAGAAGGCACAGTGGTGACAGGCCTCATTTTGAGACACACAGCTGCCCAGCACGTAGTGGGCAGCTGAATTATTTAGGCCCTCATGTGATATTCTCAGCTGCCCAGCAAGTAGTGGGCAGCTTCAATGCTTAGGTCTGAGCAGTTGCGCACCCTTGACTTCTGCTGCATTGGCAGCGCGCCCTGAAATTAGGGAAACAGGCATTTGTGCAACTTTTTGAGACGGCCAGTTGGTCAGAGGGACTATTAGGTTTGTAGGGCTCCAGGCCCGGATGGGAGTTATAGGGTGCTAGGAAATGTAATGTATGTAGTATGATTTACGCACCATGTTCTATACCTCTAAATGTGTTTTTTTCTGATTATGAGGTTGTTTTGCATATTATGGTTTATGCTAGTGAGATTATGCTTCACTGTGTGATGTGTGCCCCTAATGTGAGTTATGCTTGGGAGGTTAGGGTCTAATGTGTTTACACTTATGAGAGGATTGCATAATGTGTTTATGCTGGTGAGGTTGGAGCAGAATGTAATTCGCACCTGATGTGATACTGTGCATAATGTAGTTTATGTTACAGACTGATGCTAAGTACAGTGATTACCAGTGGTTACTGGTTGTACGTTTATGATCTGTTTTAATTTTACTAAGTTCGCTTTGTGATGGTTCTGACAGTTCTCCAGTGGGCCATGTCAGGTGTATATAATCCCTTGTAGATATGACCTAGTGCCAGGTGGCATCATGTATAATATGTGTTTACTATTCTAATGTGTTATGAGAATACAAAGGCTATAATTTTTTATATAACCTTGTGTGGAGTGCCTTTTGTAGTGTGCCTGTGATGTTTTTGCTGTATGCGTACACAAATGCTTTACACATGGCCTCCGGGATAAACCGGACTGCTCGTGCCAAGCTACCAGGCAGCAAACGACAAATATGTCTTAACCATGCATTCCTTTACCATGCATGCCTTTACCACAAACTTTCGTGGTATAGGCATGAAAGATAAAGGGGTATTTGTGGCTAACGTCACCACTACCCTGCCTCCCCTGACCACTTCTCCACCCCTGCCGCCCCCACGCTTTTGCTTAAACTACCCCAACCCTTTCCACTGCTCTAAAACCTACCACGACCCCCAACACTAACTACCCCCACTACCCATTTCCCTCCCACTGCCTAAAAGCCTAAAAACCCACACACCCCCATCTCCCTTGCCCCCAACACTAACAACTACCCTAACCAGTGATCCCCCTCCCATTGCCCAAAAGCCTAAACCCTACACTACCCCAAATCCCATGCACCCTGCCATCCCTTAAACTACCCCAACCCCTTCCACTGCCATAAAACCTCCCCAGACCCCCGCCCTAAAAACTAATCCAATTACCCATTCCCCTCCCACTGCCCATGGCCTAAATCACAGCACCCTAACTTACACTGCCTGCCCCCCCACCACCTGCGTTGTCCCTTAAATTACTCCAACCCCTTCCACTGTCCTAAAACCTACCCGACCCCCGCCCTAAAAATTACCCCAACTACTCATACCCCTCCCACTGCCCTAAGGCCTACACCCTACACTACCCTGTCCCGGGCTGTCCGTTAAACTACCCCAACTGACTCCACTGCCCTAAAACCTACCCGACACTCTCCCAGCCCTAAAAACTAACCCAAACACCCATTCCCTCCCACTGCCCGAAGACGTAAAATCCTGCACCCTAACTTACACTATCCAGATCCCGGCCCCCTGCGCTGTCCCTTAAATTATTCCAACCCCTCCCACTGCCCTCAAACCTACCATGACCCACCAGCCCTAAAAACTACCCAAACTACCCATTCCCCTCCCACTGTCCTAAGGCCTAAAACCTTGCACCTTAACTTACACTCCCCTGACCCCTGCCCCAGCTACTCTGTCTCTTAAACTACCCCAACCTCTTCTACTTCCCTAAAACCTACCCGAACCCTCCCAGGCCTAAAAACGACCCCAACCCTATCCCGCCCCCTGCGCCGTCCCTTAAATTACCTCAACCCCTTCTACTGCCCTAAAACCTACCGACCCCTGCCCTGAAAACTAACCCAACTACCCATTCCCCTCCCACTGCTCTAGGGCCTAAAACCCTGCACTATCCCGCCCCGTCCCTTAAACTAACCAGTGCCATAAAAACTACCCCTACCCCTACAGCCCTATTCACTTCACTACACTTCCTTCCGTCTTCACTGTGTTCGGTCCCTGCAGCAGCTGGACTGCACACAGCCTTAACCACGCATATGCAAGGTTAAATCAAGCGCGGTAGAGCTTACATAGTTGGAACGCGCTTAGATCAGACCGCAGTGTTACGACTGTTTCCCATCAGATTCTAACATCTTCCCAGTGGAGGCGTTAAAGTTGCGCAACGAGGAGCAAAACCTTTTATTTCTCCTCGTTGTTTGTTCTTTCTATGTGTGCTAAATTCTACAGCACAGATAGAAGGAGACCATCAGTGATTGTCACTATGTAGGAAGGTGACCCATCCTGCACAGAAACAAACATCCGTGCAACGCAGGCACCCTTGCATGGTGCAAAGGTGCCTGGTCTGGCGCACAGCAGCAACTGCTCACAAGCATGGAAGAAAGCACAAGGATGTGCTGTATTGTTGTATATATGACGCAACCCTGCACTTTCCTAATGACGCAACTCAGTGCAGCAAGATGGTACACATATTGGAATTACAAGTATTGCGTTAAAAATTGTATCCACCAGATAAAAATTTTCAGGTGAACCCTGCATATATTTATTGCTGGAAAAATGCAAAGTAAATAACAAAACGAGCATTTTGGTTCTTACAACGTTAATCTCTATTTTTAAGGGAATAACTTGTCATTTCGTGGCAATTATCACACCCAATGAATTCCAACCCAGAAAAGTCGAATTTTGGCAGGGGTTGATAAATATCACACCAGATCCCGCCAACTCATAATGAGGGCCCGTGTATTTGGAGAGTATGAAGAAGTTGTGATATATAATTGTATCTATATCTGTGCATATTTAACACTATTTATATGTTTGGGGCTTGTTAGGCAGTAAGGGGCAGATTTACAAGCCCCATGCTCCACCGGTGCATCACGTTGCGTGACGCACCGGTGGCGCAGCCTGCTAAGGGATATTTGCAAGCACAGGTAAAGTCACTCTGTGTGACTGAACCTGTGCTTGTAAATATCACCCCTGTTCACGCAACACTTTGCATGTTAGGGGCGGGACATATCCACTGATGCATTTCCAGATTTACCAGAAATCGTAAACCTGGAAATGCGTCAGTTTACTGCGCCACCATAGGGGTGGCGTAGCCAAGCAAAACGAGGAGCAAAGTTTTAATTTCTCCTTGTTTTTTCCTTTTTCAATGCATGCTGCATTCTACAGCATGCAATAAAACAGGAAAATGCCTGCAGTGATTACTTTTGTGCAGGAAGGGGCCCCTTCCTTCACAACAGCAATCTTCCCATGGTGCAGGCATCCTTGCACCATGGTGCAAGGGTGCCTTCTCCGGTGCATGGCAGCTGTTTCTGCGCCAGCGCAAGGGAGAGCACAGAAATGTGGCATTCGTTGTAGATATAGCGCATTCCTGTGCTCTGAAAGTGCCACAGCATGGTGTAGTCAAAGGGCTTGCGGTGCCGCACTGCGGCACTTTCTTGTAGATCTGCCCCTAAGTTCAGAAGCTTCTATTAGAGTTAACACAGTGTTTAACGCAAGTCATGACGTTACCTGCTGTCCAACATGGTAATGGTTTTGGATTCTTATTTAACTCTAATTCAGATGGCACCGTCCCTGTATGAACTCTTTTATTTACAGCACTTCAAAGCATTAAGACTACGGTAGAAGGCGCTATATAAAAAAAAGGCATTATAAGTATTTGATGTTTCCCCTTCTAATTACTGTGCATGCCTATGCACTCGTTACGCTGTCCCCCTTCTGACAGTTGTAAATAAACGACGCGCCATTGTCCAAATTAATGACACTCAATTCATCCAAATCAAAGGTATGCAAGGCTGGAACGGCCGTCTAGGGATATAGGGACAGAGGTACGCCATTTTTTCACATGCGCAAATGAGTTTTAGACCCGTTTCCGCATGCTAAAAACCTGAGGCCCATATACTAACCCTATTTTGCGAGTTGTTAATTAAATAACGACTCCCAAAATAGGGTTAGCTATTAAGGAGGGGCGTTCCAAGGGCAACCCTTCCTAATAGCGAGTCCAACACCTATGTAAGACTGTTTTGCGACTTGTAGTTTACCACACTCTTCAAGAAGGTGGTAAACCATGGGCAAACGGGACGGGGTCCCTAGGGGACTCCTTCCCCTTTGTTAATGGGTGTACAAACATTTTTTCAGAGCAGGCAGTGGTCCCAGGGACCAATACCTGCCCTTAAAAGATGAAACAAAAATGTTTCTTTTTTTTTTAATGCATCACGTTTTCCTTCAAGGAACACAGGCTGCATTTGAAAAAAACAGCTTCAATGACAAAAACAGTCCCAGACATGGTGGTCTGCTGAGCCCAGCAGGCCACCAACGCTGGGCGTGCCAGCCATTCCCAATGAGGTCGCAAATTGCGACAGCCTCATTAATATGCACGAGGCATGCAATTTGCGACCCTCATTGGGAATCGCAAACAGTGTCTCTGACATTGTTCTACATTGATGTTTGCTATTTGCTAATTGCGACTCGCAATTTAATGCAATTTGCGAGTCGGAAACATCAATGGTCATACATTTGGCCCTCAAACCTGCTAACCTGCAAATCACTACATACCTCAGCTGTGTCCACAACTTACTTAGAGATCTGTCAAACTCTATACATACACATATAAAGTATTAAACAAAATAGAATATTAAACCTATTCTGCATAGAAGAAATGGTTGTGATTTTATATTACAGAAGAGAATCTCTTAGACAGCATGCGAGCGCAGGCTTCCAGCAAACATCTGTTGTGCTGTTATAATCTCTCATTTCCTCATATCAGGGACAAATTTGAGCCTGCCCCCTTCGCCCCCCCTTCCCCCTCTGGCTTACACAGAAGTCTCCTGGGCTGGCGAGGCAAAGAAGTAGGAAGGGACTTTGAACAATGTTTGGCTGCGTGTGTTAATGCTGAGCATAAGGCACTGCGCTGTAAATATCAAGGCTGTTATCATACAGGCCTATGGGCCAGATGTATGAAGCTGAAATGTGTTCGCAAATGCCGAAATTCTCAGAATTTTGGCGTTTGCGAACTCATTTGAGCAAAATGGTATGTATGTAGTAAATTTCAGTTCAAAATAAGGAATCGAAAATTTGCGATTCCTTATTTTGCGATTGCATTTAAGGAATCTCAAAATTTGCGATTCCATAAATGCAATGTATGAAGCAAAAAAAATTTGCTACCTGTCCTTAAGGAATCGCAAATTACCACCAACTTCAAGTTGGTGGTAATTTGCTAATTTCTTGAAAAATGCCCATTGTTGCATTTTTCAAAGTGCCATGTGATGCACATACATGCCCTTAGGGCATGTATGTGCACCACATGTGCACCCATGCTTATTTCAGGGGTGCAACAGGGTGTCCTTTGGACACCCCTGCACCCTTGAAATTATTCTCAATTTACGATTAGCAAATTGCGAATCACAAATTGAGAATAATTTCACATTCATTCCTATGGGCCTTCTGGCCCATAGAAATGAATGGGAAATTATTCCTTAATTGCGATTAGCAATTTGCTAAGCGCAATTAAGGAATTTTAAGAAATCGCTAAAAAATAGCGAATTACTACATGCATACCATTTTGCAATTCTCAAATAGCAATTCCTTAAAAATCGCTATTTGAGAATCGCAAAAGTGTATCTTGATACATCTGGCCCTATGTCAGTTATATTGTGCGTGGCCAGTTTCCAAGTTAGGCAAATAAGAGAAATGCGACACTAGCAGATAAAGAGATGTACCGAGGGACACAATGTGGTCAAGAGGATACCTATGATTTGAACCTGGGTTTCTTATACCATAATTAACAGCTTAAAGCCTTATTTGGAGTTTGACAGACGGGATACTTTTATCACAAAAATGTTTGCCTCTATTACAGCTGCATCATAGGCTATGGCACTTGTAATACAGTGGACAGGATACCTGTCACGTATTGACAGTGTCCCATCCGGTAAACTCTAAACTAGGTCCTTATCCACTGCGCAGTGCTACATCTCCCCTTAGGGTGCACGTGATAACATCCAGCATTTAGGAAGGATGACTGCAAGCTGGCAATACTGACCAGAAGACTGCACAGAGTGCACAGTGGCCTATACCAGATCTGCTCTTGTTGTTGCCCAGCTTTTGCGCCTCTCCCATGTCCTGTGTAGTGAGCATCCTGCTCCATACCAACATGACATCCGTGAAGAGGCAGACAGCCTGTATAGATAAACGAGATTGAGACCACTCAAGGTCTCCTCCCGTACCAGTGAGATTGTGTGTGGCCTCCAGTCTATGCTGCTCACATCCTTATGGGGCCGACTGCCTCTTCCCCAGCACACCCGCTCTACTCCCACACCAACAGCGCCATTGCGTCTGGCCCTCTGCACAGCACGGGAGGCAAGGGACAGCCGCTTCCCGGTCTCACATCGCAAGGCATGTGCCATGAAGCTGGGCCACACATCATGTACCCACCTGGAGAGAGTGCGCTGCTGAGCTACAAGTGCGAGTGAAGCCTCAGGATTGGGTGGCCCACAAACTTCGTGCCCTCCCTTGCACCACTTCTCCTGGACAGATCCTCACTAAGACAGACATGACCAGCCTTTAAATGAGTCTCTCCTTCATGTGGCCTGTGGAGGACCCTCTATAGAGGGCACCTATACCTGCCTGGTACATCATCCAGAGAGAAGGCACATAGACCACCAGTACCATGGCACAGTGGGTAGATTCTGTCTACTGCATCCACGACGAATGTTGCTGCCACATGCTGTGAGCAACGAGCGGCACATGCCCCTTGACACAGACCAGGACATACTCCCTGCCTCTGCACCACCCAACACAGGAAGTCCAGCATTCTAACACAGTGACACACCCACATCACAACCTCGATCAGACTAGGATGGGCAATGCCCATGCAGCATATGAAGGCACTCAAGCTCCAGAATCAGAAGAGCTGCCTGGCACCTCTGCAGATTCACACAACCCAGTCAATGTTGTTGCGGGTGATCCAGCGCTCCTATAGAAAAACTGTCTCAAAAACACCATCTGTCTCCTCAATACTCACCATACACCTTTATACACCAATACACAGGCCCATAACACCAATGAGACAATTCTGAGCAACTGAATCAAGTGGTTTGATTTAAAATCTATTCACTTATTATTTACACTATATTTACAAACTGCAGTTTTATTTCTCATTGTCATATATATCATTTATTAACAAATCAAACCACTAATGGTTGATGGATCAACTAATGGAAACTAGACCATGAATAAACAAGATCAGCTTGTCTTTTCAAATCTAATTTTTAATAACTTTATTCTCATAAAAGAAAAGCATTTTAATGTAATAATTCTTTATATTATATGCAAATAAGAAAGCAGCATTTTAATAGGAAAACGGAATTAGGACTGAATTAGAACTGACAATCAATAGCAAGCTCGGAAACATGAATTAATAGCAAAGAAGTTTGTTTCCATTTCCTAAATCTATTTCCCTGACTACCTCACTCATCACCTAGAAGAGAAGAATAATGTCTGCTGTCCTTACGTGCGCCAAAAGTCCGACAACATGTCGCCTTCACAGGAATCGGAAAATAAGAGTTTTTTCCATATTCGCAATGTCAGACTTTATCCCTTTTTCACTAGCTTATCTCTCTACATTTTACATTTTTTTCTTGAAAATCACACTTCTCATTGGCTGTTCCAAGTCAGTCCACCATTAGGTCATTTGACTCTTGACCATATTCGAGCTTTATACAAGCCCTATTGTCCTTTTGATTCAACGATGTTCTGCTTCCTTTATTTCATTACATTTTTTCCCTTCCGAAGACAACTTCCTAACCTAGGCAAACATCTCATAACTCTGTCCTTGGCTATGCTCCGTGGACATGTTCACCATATCAAAGAAATGTTCTTTTTGCTTATGCATAGCAAGAAAATACTTCACAGCTGCGCATGTGCGAAATGTCACTCTGGACAAGCTTTTCGTGTCTGCAGCTCTGTCAGCCATATTTCTGAACCACTTTTTCAGGCCTCACTTTGGAAACTATTATTTAAAAAAACACAAGACATCAATTAATTAAAGAATTGAGACCCATTCTGTTACCCTCTACCTTTGCTAATTAACAGGGTTAATTATGTTACCTAGCTTAGCACACAAAGTAGCATTATATTTACGTATCCTTTTCGAATTTTCAGGAACTCTTAAAGCTTTTTATCACAAAAGACACAACATAAGCACATGCCATTATTTAAAACTGCTGCATTTAATATTGACAAAGACAATAGACAAAGTTAGTTTATTATTTTTCTTTGCAAATGCAACATAAAGCATGTTAATCCCACGTGTAAACCCATGATGAATATATCTTTAAACTAAGTTGATTAACCCCTTCCCTGCTTATGACGAGCTCAGCTTGTCATGAGGCACACTGGAGCTGTGCTTATGACGAGCTGAGCTCGTCATGAATAGAGAAGAATAGCAATTTCCAGCACAGGATGGGAATTGCCTTAGCAGCCAAGGTGTTAATGATTTCACCACAAACTTGTTAATATTATTACTCTTATTAGGAGACGTTAACTTCGCAAGTCTGAACACAATTTTGTTCTTCATCTTGCTCCATCAACTCCCTCATCTGGTGATTTTTAAATCACCAAACAATACCCAAAATGTATGAATTTATAAATTTTCAACCCTTGAACATGTTTTGCACTTTCTTAATATTAGTATCTCTAAACTTTAGATTCAGCTGTTTTTCTACAACTATCATATTGAGCTCTACGAAACTCTTCTAATTCTATTTCTTTTTCTCTCTCCTCCCTTAGCTTGTAAATTATTTTCTTTTCTATAACATTATTAAAGGAAAGACTATTTTACCTATAATTGAACTACCAAATTCTTGAAACCAGTGTTTAATTGCTGAAAATCGTTTATTTAGACGTTCTGAAAAAACTCTCATCTTCTAGGGGCTCTACCTCCTGGTGTAACTCAGTAATGTTCTTAATGTACATTTCTATGTTCTGGCTTTTGTCAGGTATGTATGTGCAGCAGTGTTGGACATGTAAGATTCCACAAACTCCACCCTCTTTAGCTAGCAGGATATCTAGTGCAAGACGATCCTGCATTACCATGGTTCTCATGGCTACAAGTTCAGTATTCACTAATTGAAATCCATTTACAGTGTCTGTTGACAATCTGTCAATAATTGTAGACATTTTTCTAATTTTACCTGCATTCAGGGTAATCCCTACAATAGGTATCAGTGCACCAAATATGTCTCCCAGGATTTCTGAAAAACTTTCTCTCCTAAATCTGTTCACATGTTTGCTAATTTCAAATGATCCTTCAGCATTTCTATCTACATGAAAAATCTTTGAAAAAACTAAACCTACATAACAGGTCCCGTACCAATGATCCGGGAGGCTGTAATAAGCTTTATTCCCACAAATGAAATAAATTCCAGGAAAAATTGGATCTTTGCCTCCCTTAAATTCCCATCCCCCTATAATTTGATAAGTATCTTCACATTGACTTGCACCTACAAAATAATTATCATATAGTGTATTGTCTCTTCTTGTACAAAATTTTCCACTAACAGGCTTATCTATGTGAATTGCAACATTTACATTTCTACCATTGAGCTTTTCATCTTCAATTTGCCAACATTTTGATTTGACAGTTTTCATCACCTCATTTCGCTTATATATTGCCCTTCTCTCTTCCACCATACTTAGGAATGCTTTCTCCTCTGCCCTCAATTTGCACGTTAGATTATTTCTAACGGCATACTCATAAGTGAGTTCACTAGTCGCTAAGAAAAATTCCCTCATCTGTTTAGCAGGTCTCACTTTATTCAAATTATTTTCAACTTTTAAATTTGCAAAAATTTCGTCATAATCAGAATAATAAAATTCCAGATGACAAGTTTTATAAAATAAACTAGCTATTACACTACAAGTTATGCCATAAGTAAGAGGAAACATGTTATATGTAATTCCCTCAGAAACAGAAGCAGGTAATTTTACACAGACATAACAGTCTTTTGCATCCATCACCTTAACATATTCAGATAAAATTCTAGAAAAAGTATTGCTAGAAAAATCTCCAACAGATCTATCTTGATGAATCTCTGGTTTATGTTCAATAATTCTATTAACCTTGTCAGAATTGTCAAGTTTGACCTCAACTTTACTTGTCATGTTTTATATATTTCTTTATCTACACTTAAAGGAAAAATGACAGCTAAAATTAACCAGACTAGAATAATCAGTACTACACATATTGAAGAAATTTTACAACATCTTTTGAGAATTGAGCATCTCGAATTTTCGCTAGTATTAGAATTAGCCATTTCTACTTTTCAAAATAACAGATAAAAAATAAAAATAAACAATTGAAAAATTAGAAAAATTACTAAATATACTCCCCTTTTTTTAACAAATAACCTTATTTTCTATGAATTTTCCTTCTAACAGCTTTTCTTCGACCTTATGTCATACAGAAAATGTGTTTTCCAGCTAACACAATTTCTTCGACCTTGTGTCTCCTAACACAGTTTATTCAGCCTAGTGTCATTTAATCAATAAGTTCAATCAGTGTCACTTGCATCCTCAAAATTTTCTAAACATCTATTAACTTCCACTACTGGTGGGATAATTATATAGGCCCACTCTGGCGATTTATATTTCTGGTTTGGCCTAATTGTTCTCTCTGCTCTGCTACTTATCACTTCTATTTTTTCTCCTGCCTGATTTTTCTTATTCAAGTCTTCCTCTTTTTGACTTGTGATCTCATTCACTTGTTCTTTTGCTTTATTTACTAATTCAAATTGAATACTTCCAATTTCTTGTGGCCAGTTATCCCCTTTTATTGTTAACTTCTTTTTTGGTTGTCTCAAATTATACTCCACTCTCCAAGCTCTTTTTCTTGTTTTCTTCAGTTTAGATTCATCTTCACTGTCATCTGTTTCACTTTCTGTGTTTCCAGCTGATTCATTAATAATCAGTTTTTCTGAGTCAGATTCTTCATCAGATTCAGGTACTTCTTTACTCTGCAGCTTCACTTTGTTAGGAACAGCATCCTTATAGCTTGTACTTGGAATTTCTTCTTCTTCTTCAATTACTTCCAAATCACCAGTTTCAATATTTTCGTTCCTTCTTCCAAAGTTTCCAACCTGCTTTTCAATACTTTCCTGATCTTGATCTTGAATCACTTCTTGATCTGTATCTGTTTCTGCTTCTTGATCTAACAGGTCTTTGTCATGTTCTTCTTCTGAGTCTTGTATTACAATTTCATTATTGCCTTCATTCAAAGCTTCATTCACATTTGAATCTTCCAGATGTCGACTACCTTGTCGATCTTCAGGATCTGGATTTCTTTCAGGATCTTCTTCTGAATCTGAATCAGCTGTTGTATCACCTTCCTCATCAGGATTCTCAGGTTCTGGCACACGTATGGTGTGACTCGCATAAATCCACCTTTTCAATCCCTTACACTTAACTGCATTTGTTGTGACTAAAATCACTTGTCTTGCTTTATGCCACCTTGGTACTAGGCAATTTCTTCTTCGGTGCACTTTTGGTGCACTTTTGTCCTTACCCAGTCTCCTGGCAACAGATCATGAGCTTGTTCTTTTTCTTTTGTGAGCACTTCAGTTACTACATGATGGAACACAGAAGTCACCACATAAGATAGATTTTTGCAGTAATCTATAATGATGCTATCATTTATGGACAATAACTTATCTACTGGTACAAATGCTTGCCTCATGACCCTGCCCATTAATATTTCATGAGGGCTCAATCCTGTTTTCTTATCTGGTATGCTTCTCAAAGTCATCAAAACAAGTGGTAGTGCATCTGTCCACTTCATTCCTATTGCTAAGCACATTTTGCTAATCCTATTCTTAATCATTCCATTAACCTGCTCAACAACACCTGATGCTTCTGGTCTGTATGCACAATGCAATTTTTGTTTAATGCCCAATGTTTCACAAATCAATTTCAGCAATCTGTTTTCAAAATGTGTGCCGCAATCTGTCTCGACCAACACTTGAAATCCATACCTTGGTATGAACTCTCTCAAGAGCAATTTTGCCACAGTGATTGAATCATTGTGTCGAGTTGCTTCCACCCATCTTGAAAACAAACAGACAATCACCAAAACATATCTAAGTCCATTATGACGTGGCATGTCAATGAAGTCAAGCTGTATTCTGGTAAATGGACCTCCCTCCTGTCCTATGGTTCCCATGCTTACATATGTTTTTCTGTTCGGGTTGATCTGCTGGCAGATCAAACATCTTTGACAAAAAGATTCTGCAATTATTCAGAATTTTGGATTATATCATGTCTGCCTAAACAACCTGATCATGGAATCTCTGCCTATGTGTCCTGGACCATGATACATACGTGCCATGTCTGAAATCATACTGTTTGGCATAACTGCTCTGTCATCTTTGTAGACCCAAATCTCATCCTCATCTCTTTGCCTGCATCCTGCTTTTAACCATGTGTCTTTTTCCTCTTCACTTGCTTCATCCTGCAATTCTTTTAAACCCTGCCAAGTTTCAACTACAGATATTAGCATAAGTGAGTTCAAAACATGTTCATTTTCTTTTTCCCGATTGACTGCTGCATTGTGCTTTGCAGAAAACTTTGCTATTTCATCAGCATATGCATTTCCTTTTGTTACGTAATCCTCTCCTCTCCTGTGTGCTGTGCATTTTACCACAGCAATTTGTTCTGGTAATTGAATTCCATCGATCAGTCTCTTTATCACTTTAGCATTCCTGATTAGTGATCCCGCAGAAGTTAAATAACCTCTTTGAGACCAAAGTTGGCCATAGCCATGGACTACACCATAACCATCCTGACTATCAGTCACTATGGTAATCTTTTGTCCTTTTCCAAATTCACATGCTCGAATCAAAGCAATCAATTCTGCTACTTGAGCTGAACGAATTCCTTTGAAACTGGATGCTTCAACCACATCTGCAACAGTGCAAACTGAATATGCTGCACTTAGAATACCTTCATCTGTTCTTAAGCATGAACCATCAACAAACAAAACCAAATCTGATTCAGGCAATGGGACATCTTTAATATCCTGCCTTGGGTTTGTGCAGTATTCTAGTACACCCAGGCATTCATGATCAACAATTTCATCCCTTAATTCTGTTTCAGAAGTGTCAGGTAACAATGTAGAAGGATTCAAATTCACACATCTTGCGATTGAAACATTATCTGATCCAAGAATAATTTTTTTATATTTAATCAATCTGTTGCTTGTCAAATGCTGTGTTTTGCTTCTGGTAAGAAGAATTTCAACTGAATGTGGCACATATACTTTTACAGGGAATCCCATTATTATTCCTTCACTCTGTTCCAGACTCATACTTGTTGCAGCTATTGCTTTTAAGCAACCTGGTAATGCTTTTGCAACAGGGTCAAGAACTGATGAGAAATATGCTATTGGCTTTCTCATTCTTCCATGTCTTTGAATCAGAACTGATAATGCCCATCCTTCTCTTTCACTGCAATACAGCTCAAATTATTTTTCATAGTCAGGCATACCTAATGCTGGAGCTTCACACAAACTTCTTTTTAGCTGCTCGAAAGCTTCCAATTAATTTTTTGTTAGACTAATCAGGTCTTTTATGTCTGCTTTTGTCAATCTCTGCAAAGGTTTTGCAATTACTGAAAATCCACTAATCCATTGGCGACAATAACCTACCATGCCTAGAAACATTCTGACCTGTCTCTGTGTCTTTGGAGGTTGCATTGCTTGAATCATTTTTAATCTTTCTGTTGTCACTTGTCTGGTACCTTTTGCAATTCTGTGACCAAGATATTTTACTTCTTGTTTGTAAAACTGTAATTTTGTAGGAGAAACTTTGTGTCCCTCATCTGCCAGATGATTTAAAAGAATAATGGTATCTGTCACACAGTTATCTCTTGTTTTTGCAGCAACAAGGAGATCATCAATATACTGCACTAATGTAGATTTTCCAGGTAAATCTAGATTCTCCAATGATTTCTTCAACAACTGATTAAAAATAGATGGACTCTCAGTGTACCCTTGAGGGATTCTACACAATGCTAAAATACGGTCTTGAAAATCTGAATGCAAAAATGTGTTGGCTTTCTGGATGCAATGGAACAGTAAAGAATGCATTGCATAAATCAATAACTGTATACCATTCTGCATCACGCGGAATCTGATATAAAATTACCGCTGGGTTTGGTACAACTGGACAACATGGAACAACAATTTTGTTAATTTTTCTCAGGTCCTGAACTATTCTGAAAGTTCCGTTTGGCTTTTTCATTCCCATAATCGGTGAATTACATGGGCTGCTTTCTATTTCTTTTAGAACACCTTGTTTGATGAATTTTTCAATTACAGGAATAACTCCTTCAATCACTTCTGCTTTAATTTTATACTGTGGGATGTTTGGATAATCTTCTCCTTGTTTTACTGTAATTTGTACTGGATCTACACTTTTCATCAAGCCCATTTCATCTCCTCTAAAATCCCAAATTTTTACATTCACTGTGTCTTTTAATTCTTCAGGTAAATTGTTTTTGTCAAACACAGGAAATAATCTACTTTCTTCTGCCTCAACCATTGACAGTGTTCATTTATAAAGGCCATCTTCTTCTGGAGTTTGAAGCTCAATACCATCCGGCGAACAATATATTGCGCAATTCATCTTACAGAGTATGTCCCTACCTAACAGATTTACAGGACTGCTGTCACAAACTATAAATCTATGCATGTCTTTAAATGTACCTATTTTAACTTCAACTGGTTCAGTTAAATCTGTTTTGATTTGTTGATTAGCTACACCAACTACTTGGATCTTCTCACCAGAGAGAGGTAGGTTTTCTATTTCCACTGATCTAACAGTAGAACGAGTAGCACCTGTATACACTAGAAAAGTAATTTCTACATCATTCAATTTACCATTCACAAATGGACCAGATTGATCTACCTCAAGAGTGGCTCCAAGCACTCACTCTTCCTCCTCTCTCAGGCACTGTCATAAGTAATCATCAGATTTGTTCCCTCCATCTTCTTTCAACCAGTACTGTTGAGACACATTCGACACATTCACTTTTTGTGATCTGTTTACCTGTTCACCTCAGCTGAATCTGATTCTGTACTGTATCTCTGCAAATGTACACAGTTTGGAAGTGGCGGTTGTGGTAACTGTTGTGGTAACTAACTTTGCTGAATCACAACCTGTCGCTGTAGCTGTTGCTGCTGATTTATCTCATTCTGCATCTGTGGATTTAATGATTGGTTTTTAACAAAATTTCTTGGCGGATTCTTACATTCGAGATTCCAGTGTCCAATTTCGCCGCAATTAAAACAAGGGAGTTTCTTTTTTAACTCCTCTATATTTCCCATCAATTTTGGCTTATTATGATTACCCTTAAATTTTCCTTGATTCTGGTCAACATTTTTATTTGCTAAAGTTGCTACCTGTTGCTCAGCCACTTTCACTTGTGCCCACATTGCTTTTTCCTTCAGCTTCTTTTCTTTAGCTTCTATCTCATCACTACAGTATTTTGCTTTTCTCAAAATATCATCAACTGTATTTGATTACCAACCAACTATTCCAGTTCTTATCATTTCACTAATTTCAGGTCTCAAGCCATATACAAATCTGTATATAAAATGGCTCATATCCTTTTCACTCAGATGTTCATAACCACTGTATTGTTTAAATACCAGCAGCAATCTTTCATAAGATGAATGCACTGATTCTTTTGTCTCTTGGATTGTTCTATCTATTTTAACCCAATCTACTTCTTTTAGGGAAATCTTGTTTTTCAGGAACACAATCACCTGTTCATATTTTCTCATCACTTCTTCTGAAGGAGCACCTGTTATTTTATTTCTTTGAGGTTCCTCTCTAGGCCAACTTATAGCAGTTTTACATTCTGTCCACAGATCTGATGGAACAATTATGTCAAATAATCCATCAAGGTCTACCCACAAAACTTTTGAAACGTTCACAAATCTTTCTACCTCTCGATACCATTCCACAGGTTTTTCTCTCAGTCAGGGAAAATCATTTGTGAACAGAAGAATGTCCTGTCTCGTCCATGGGACATGCACAAACCCTCCACCTGCTATTTCCCTCATTGGAAATTCATTTGCTACCTTTTCTTTCTCTTATACAAAATAATTTAGACTAACTCTGTCTTCATCTCTTTTCTTTGACCATTTCACTCTCCATTTACTTAATTCACCCCATTTTCTCAGAATCGCAATTAAATCTTTTATATGTGTAACTCTTCCTGAAGCATTCATGTTTTCAATGTCTTTTTCAGAGAAATCCACTCTGTAATTTTTCTGCAAATGTTTCTGTTTACTCAAATCAACTTCAAACTCAGCAGCTATTTCTTCTAATTGATCATATCTGTTTTTCGTTTTCCATGTTATGCTTTTACAAATAAACAATAATTCATCATCCTGATATGCCTTTAGAATGTCAGTTCCAATTGTTCCAATTATTAATTCTTCTATATCTGCTTTTAGTTTACCAACATCAAGTAATTTACCTTCTGGCGTCAAATTTATTATATTAACACTCTTTTCTGGCGATCCGGAATCAGAATCTGTACCAATTGGTGTTTTACATGTTAAACTTTGATTAAGAGTTAAGTCAGGCATCCTCATTCTCTCTCGTTGTATTTCTGTCAAATCTGTATAAAAATGTTCAGTTACTTTCTGTATTTCTGAATTCAATGGAACGGTTAAGGCTGAATGTCTAATTTCTTTTTGATCAAATACTGAGAGAACAGGTCCAATCGTTACAGGAACTGTTACTGCTTCCATGCTTTTGGTTAACTGCTGTATTAATTCATTTGCTGAACGAATATATTCTGAAGTATCTGGTACTGGTGACCCTTCATACCTATTTGCTCTGATTCCATTTCTTGGGGTTTCACTTCTTGGGGTTTCATTTCTCTGATCTGGAGTTTCAGTAAAATTACTATTTTCTGGTGAAATATTTGAAATACATCCTGCTTCTACTCTTTCTGGAGTTTTACTATTTGTCAAATTTGTTTCAGGTGTCTTCTCAACAATTATTTCTTTTTTTGAAAAAAAATTTTTATTACAAGCCGTAGGAAGAAAAAATACATTGGTACATTAATTTCTTCATAATTAGACATACATTAGACAAAAATTTACAATATACAAGAGATAACCCTAGACAATAAAATGCCACAGCGATAATACAAAAACTGCTATAATGCACAACTGGCCATATCGATATAAAAAAACTAGTAGAGAGACAACTAATATTATGCTTCAAGATTTAAACCTATCGATGTAATACAATAATTATATACAAAAATATTATTACCGTACTTAAAATATTAGTTCCAAAACATATTAAATTACCCAATATATAAACAACTGGTAATAAGCAGCATCAAGATAATTATTATTATACTGTTCATAAAGTGCTAATGCAAAAGTGGAAAAACCAACACTTTGAAACCACAAAAAACATTAATATAGTTCTAAAAGTGCTATTGTTATTAAGTGCAAAATTGGCCTATATAAAGTGACTAATGCAATAAAGTGCCGATGTATAGTAACACAATAGTAATACATTTCATAGAGTGCAAATATAATAACGTCCAAAATATTTGACTAATATATATGATAAAAGTGCTTAGCTATTTGATATAACACAGCAAATGGATACTTGTATTTCCTCAAATGCAAATGCAGTACCATCTTACAATTAACTAAAATATAACAATCACCTTCCTTTTAACAGTTCAAGCTTGTTAAAATGTTTCCAATTCCTTTCAAATCTTACAATCGCACCCACTCTACCTGCATAGGCTCTCTCAAAATTATATGTTCTCATTTTATTAACCCACTTAACGTGACATGAAATCACCGTAGATTTCCAATTTTGCAAAATCAGAGACCGTGCAACGGCAGTGGAAACAAAAATAAACACTTCTTCTGATTTATTGAACCTGTTCTTTTCTTTACAGATGCCAAAAAGGGCCACTTCCGCTTCTGGAAGAAGAATTTTCCCAGTTGCTATCTCCAAGTCTGCGAAAATCTCTTTCCAGAAGGGTTCTAACTTTGGGCATGAGAACAAAATATGATACCAACCACCCTGTCCCCTGGTTTTGCATCTAAAACATTTATTCTCACATTCAGGGAACATTCTCTGTAGGGCCTCCGGGGTATAATATGCCAGCCAGCGAGAAAGAAAGGACATTCTCTTATAGTTAGCTGCTCGAAGTGCTCTGTTTCCTAAATAACATATTGTCTCCAGTCTTTATCTGATAATACACACTGTAAAGTGAGGCTTATTTTCTCCAAGTGGTTAATTATTATAGTAGATGATCCATAAGGGAGTAACTTTTTATACCAAAATCCAATACCCTTATGTTTCTCCCCATATAACGCTGTTAACAAAGCATTGGGTGTTGTATCTAGACTTCCTACTTCTATTCTTATAAAATAAATCAATTGCAAATATTGAAAAAACATGAGCCGCCTCGGATGCGTTCTATCTCTAACCATTTGCTAGCTAATTATCGTATTTTGAGTGAGAAGGTGCCTTATTTCACAAAATCCGTCCGATTCCCATTCTGTCAGATGACTTGAAGAAATCCTAAGACCCATTTTAGCACATTCTGACAGTTTCAAATAATTAGATCCATCTGAACCGTGTTTTTCAAATAGAAGCCGTAATCTTGATGAATACCCCACCAGTTTGATATTTGATATTTATTGGCATTTATAAAGCGCTAACTTTCGCTCCGGAGGGAGCATCTTGGCGCTGAGCACAACAGAAGGTCGTCTAGGGGGGCATGGATCAAATAGCTGCGAGAAATAAGGAGTCGGACTGAGAGTAAATCCAAGTTTTCAGAGATTTCCTAAATAGGCTTTCTGAGGGAGCGTGCCTAAGGTTGGGGGGGAGACGGTTCCATGCCTTAGCCGCCAGAAAAGAGAAGGTCTTTCCACCCTTGGATTTTAGTTTTATACGGGGTTCAGAAGTGAAATTGGCGCCAGATGACCTCAAACAGCGGGTTGGAGTGTAACGCTGGAAGCGCTTGGTAAGGTAGAATGGACCCAAGCCCCTGTTAGCTTTAAATACAGTGACTAAGAGCTTGAATAAGATTCTCTTATGGAGGGGCAGCCAATGGAGAGTGTTATGGGCTGCAGAGGCTGAGGACCTACGGGGGAGTTTCAAAACAAGCCTAGCTGCCGCATGTTGGACACTCTGCAGCGTTTTCAAAGAGGACTTCTTGATGCCTGCTAGGTGTCTTATATCGTGTTCTCTTTGGAAGCTTTGCAGTTTTTAAGAAGATAAATATTTGAGAGCCTGATTCCTCAAGCATTCTATTTAAAAAAAAGTTGTCTCTAGTCTGTCTAACCTTTAATAATCCTGCCATTATATCGAAAAAAGCTGCTTCGTAATATGTATTAAAATGGGGAAGAGCGAGCCCGCCTTGGTTAACAGGAAGTTGTATCACCGCGAGTTTGACTCTGTTGGCCTTTTTATTCCAAATAAATCTTCTCAGCATGGATTCTAGTTCATTAAAAAAGGCCATATTGACTTTGATGGGAATATTACTAAACAAAAATAAAAGCAGAGGTAGTACGTTCATCTTTATCAATGACACTCTGCCAATCAATGATAAGGGCAGTATATCCCATTGTTCTAAAAGGCTCTTGATTTTATTCTTAGTTTTTATGTAATTCAGTTGAAAAAGTTCTTGATAGTCTCTGGTCACATAAATCCCTAAATATCTTATTGGGTCCCTTTTTTCTGCTTGAAACTGAAGATCTAACGGAAGAAAATCTAAATTTGAGTTTAAAATAAGAACTTCCGTTTTTTTCTCGTTGATTTTATAGCCCCCAATCTTCTCATATTCCTGAAGCTCTTTCATAAGATGTCAGATAGTTTCTTTATCAGGAGCCATATAAAGAATAATGTTGTCGGCAAATAATTTTAACTTCGACATTCCAGCAATTGGGGAAGATATTGCATCATTATTTCTTATTTTTATTACCAGGGGTTCGATAAAAAAGGTGAAAAGCAGGGGTGATAAGGGGCAACCTTGCCTAGTGCCCCGGTTTATTTTAATCTTCCCTGCTTGCTTAGCATTTATTACAACCTGGGCTTATGCCCCTTCATAAATATTTTGTAGCATGCTAATAATAGGGGCAGGGAATCCAAAATAACCCAAGGAAAAAAATAACGCTGACCAGTTGACTAAATCAAATGCTTTTTCTGCATCAATCATAAGAATGCATGCAGAAATTGAATTAATATTAAAATAATCTAGCGCCTGTATTAAATATTCTGTGTTGGCAGCCATACAACGACCGGCTATAAAACCCGTTTGGTCTTGGTGTATTACCTCATGGGCTCCCAACACGAATCTTTGGGCCCAAATTTTCATGAAAACCTTATAGTCAGAGTTTAATAGACTAATTGGTCTATAGGAATTTACGTCCTCCGGATTCTTGCCTTTCTTAACAAAACTAATAATTGTGGACTCTTTAAACTCTGAGGGAACCCTACCACCTACTCGAATATAATTAAATAAATGTTTCAAGGGATCTTCCAATTCCTTTAAAGAAACCTTATAAAATTCGATCGGGAATCCATCTATCCCTGAAGCCTTTGCTCCCGCTGTGGCTTTTATACTATTCTGAATTTCCAGGTGACTTATATCGCAGCCTATTTGATTAGATCAGAAATTGGACATTTTGGGGATATTCAAATTATCAAAATATTCCCTGATCAATATTTCCTCCACTTGGATATCAGTAGAGTATATTCTCTCGTAATGATCAAGGAATATTTTTGCAATTCCCTCACTTCGAGTATCTATTCCACCTGATGGGTCTTGGATTTTTAAAATGATGGAAGACTCTTATTTTTTCCTGATCGAGTCTGCCAGCAGCTTACCCATGAGTTGATTGTCTTCATATAGCTTTTGTTGAAAGGCTTTTGAGCTATTTATCTCTTCTAGGATGAAGAAGTCCCTAAGCAATACTTTAGCTTGTTCAACAATTATTTCTCTAGGTGGGGCACTAGGAGGAGTAGTCCATGTACAAACTGGTTGATAAGGTGGCGGTTTCCTAGTATACATTTCTTCTAAAACTGCATCTTCTGAATCACTCTCTTCTCTAGCATTATTTCTTTTTCGGGAATGCTTTTTTCCAGTTGTCTCATTAACTAGTCTCACTGGGTACAAACACATGTCTGCACTTCTCCATCGACGCATTCTATCCTGATGTGTTTCCCTAGCTATTCTTTTAGGAAATCCTCTGCTTTCCTGTTCGATTTCATGCATCTCATCTTCCCATTCAACTAAAGCTTCAAATTGAGTTGGTCTGGGTCTTGGTTCAAGATTTATCATTCTTTCTCTCAAATTTTTCAAAACCGCTATGTTAAATGACCCATCTTCTGGCCATGCTAACACACCATCATTCTCAGTATATTTCATCCAATTCTCAATCCAAAGACAAGTATGGTAACCATATTCACCTAGCATATAAGCTGCAGGTGTTTTGTACTTATGAATCAATTTTCCACCTCACGTTTCAATTTTCTTGTCAGTTTTAAATTTATTTTTCAACTTCTGAAACCATGTAAGTTTCTTTTTCTCTTTTCGAAAATAATAATCCATGTTTTTAAATGATTTTCACATTTTGGAAAAGATCGTAACAAGGAAGTTGTATTTCGGCAACACCAACCAATCCGTGGGCGAAACTCACTAACAAGCCAATCAGGTTAAGCTATGTCACTATTTTGCTCAACCAATAGAATTACTGTTTTTCAGAATAAGCCAATCAGCTGTAAGCTTGTCTTGTCACGTGAACCAATCTGTGCGCGAACACTGTGACGTATGTTAGCCAATCACAGCACGACACTGGTGACGTATACTACCGCTGCAGAGAAGCTGCTCGTCTCTCGCTCTTTAAATCTAACCCCTCCTATACAAAATAATTTTCACAGCGCCATATTTACAAAACTCTCGATGAAAATCAGTTAATAACTTCACAAATAACAAACAATATGCCTGTTTCACTAAAATAAAGTGATAGTTTTCGCATTCATTCAAGTATTCTTTTCGCGTGAAATAGACAACGCTATTTTCACAGAATATATAAATCCGTCAATAAAGTAAGTAGCCTTACTCTACCCTTCTAGCAAGTAATAACAAACTTGTTTCTCTCCGAATGCACATTAGAGATTTTTACACCTCCTTAGAGACAATTCGAAGTTTCACTCGATCGAGTATTACAAACTCATTTACGCACTTTCATACGGAATCCCTAACCACGCATACATGAATCTTTAGTAGGACTCTAACCCACCAATAGAAATCCTCACTCACCAGTAAGGTAGACGACACTTCCTTACCCTTCACTCAAGCTCAGAAAAGTTCTACTACTTTCTTCACAGTGAGTTTTAGAACGAAACAAAAGCAGTCCCTACACTCGAAAGCTATGATTTCATAGACAATCCTCACTATACATTCTACCTTTCACACCTAGGTTCCCTAAACTTGTGCTGTACGACCAAAACACTAGTGATATGCGACAATACAACTATTTTGAAACAGAACAAATGCACTGTGTAACTTCACCTGTCACACTACTCATGCCGGCACACTAGGAATTTTCACACTGCTGGAAAAAACCTTTCGACTACGTATAACAACAAAACTAACTTAACATGTTTTAGACATTACATCCTATGTAAATACCATGTAACATGTCAGTTACCGTAGTAACCGAACTCTGCTGCCAAGGATTTGATCCAGCGCTCCTATAGAAAAACTGTCTCAAAAACACCATCTGTCTCCTCAATACTCACCATACACCTTTATACACCAATACACAGGCCCATAACACCAATGAGACAATTCTGAGCAACTGAATCAAGTGGTTTGATTGAAAATCTATTCACTTATTATTTACACTATATTTACAAACTGCAGTTTTATTTCTCATTGTCATATATATCATTTATTAACAAATCAAACCCCTAATGGTTGATGGATCAACTAATGGAAACTAGACCATGAATAAACAAGTCCAGCTTGTCTTTTCGAATCTAATTTTTACTGACTTTATTCTCATAAAAGAAAAGCATTTTAATGTAATAATTCTATATTTCATATGCAAATAAGAAAGCAGCATTTTAATAGGAAAACGGAATTAGAACTGAATTAGAACTGACTATCAATAGCAAGCTCAGAAACATGAATTATTAGCAAAGAAGTTTGTTTCCATTCACTAAATCTATTTCCCGGACTACCTCACTCATCACCTAGAAGAGAGGAATTATGTCTGCTGTCCTTACGTGTGCCAAAAGTCTGACAGCATGTCGCCTTCACAGGAATCGGAAAGTAAGAGTTTTTTCCATATTCGCAATGTCAAACTTTATACCTTTTTCACTAGCTTATCTTTCTACATTTTCCTTTTTTTTCTTGAAAATCACACTCCTCATTGGCTGTTCCAAGTCAGTCCACCATTAGGTCATTTGACTCTTGACCATATTCAAGCTTTATACAAGCCCTATTGTCCTTTTGATTCAACAATGTTCTGCTTCCTTTATTTCGTTAAATTTTTTCCCTTCCGAAGACAACTTCCTAACCTTGGCAAACATCAAATAACTCTGTTCTTGGCTATGCTCCGTGGACACGTTCACCATATCAAAGAAATGTTCTTTTTGCTTATGCTTTGCAGGAAAATCCTTCACAGCTGCGCATATGCAAAATGTCACTCTGGACAAGCTTTTCGTGTCTGCAGCTCTGTCAGCCATATTTCTGAACCACTTTTTCAGGCCTCACTTTGGAAACTATTATTTAAACAAACACAAGACATCAATTAATTAAAGAATTGAGACCCATTCTGTTACCCTCCCCCATTGCTAATCAACAGGGTTAATTATGTTACCTAGCTTAGCACACAAAGCAGCATCATATTTACGTATCCTTTTCGAATTTTCAGGAACTCTTAAAGCTTTTTATCACAAAAGACACAACATAAGCACATAAAACAAGCACGCGCCATTATTTAAAACTACCACATTTAATATTGACAAAGACAATAGACAAGGTTAGTTTATTATTTTTCTTTGTAAATGCAACATAAAGCATGTTAATCCCACGGGTAAACCCATGATGAATGTATCTTTAAACTAGGTTGATTAATGATTTCACCACAAACTTGTTAATATTATTACTCTTATTAGGAGAGGTTAACTTCGCAAGTCTGAACAAAATTTTGTTCTTCATCTTGCTCCATCACGTACCCAAAAATCCCTTACCGACTATCTATAGTGTCTCATTCGTTCTCTGTCTACAGCGAAGCTACCAATGATTAGACAATCCAGAACATGTAACTCTATCTTGGGAATTGCGGGAGCCAGACACTCTTTCGCTTAGCCACTCATACTTGTCCACAATGTGAGTAATCAGAGACGCAGTATAGTTTAAAATGTTTATTTCAACTAATGCGCTCTATGGTGCAGTACACGGCCAATACTAGTCGCAAAATGCATAAACACAATATAGTCAGCATTGTTACAATTCCATAGAACACTAACGGGGATGTCATGTTAAAGAAAACAATGGATATGGATGGAAAGAGCCTGACCACCCTCCCCGTGACAAGAGATAGTTTATTATAAAACAGAAGACCTCTGGGCTTTGTCAGCAGACCCCCATACCTCACGGCCTAGATGTAATGTTCACATCGCAGGAAAAACACGGGTCTTCTCTCTGGAAAGGTGTCTGTCTGTGTGTGTGAAAACAGCTTGTATGTGCAATATTAAAGTAAACGATTTCCAGAGGTGCAGCTGTGTAAAGCCTGTTATATATCGGTGCGATGGACAGATCAGAGCAAAATAACAAGGGGCATTGTTTAACCTTGAACATCATGCAGAGACTAAACCTCAGAGCACAGCAAACAACCTGCACAGCAGACAGTTTCATGAGTAAAAGGGGCACAAATAAGTATTGCGAAATAGATGCTTGCAGTGTCGTGCTCAAAAGCATGTTCATGGCAGCAAAGCTCATGCTAATTTAACAATTGTCGACAATGGACCTATAAGCCTTAATACAAAGTCCTACAACCCTTCAGTGAGCTTTCAGACTCAACCACAGCTGCCATGTGATGGAAAATATTGGTGGGCCACCTAATTGATTGTTTTCGGGGGACCAGGGAGACAGATGGCACAGTCAAGTGGACCCTGCTCTTTCACAAAGTGGAGGAAGCGATCTATAAACTTATTGAACTTTGTTGAACATCTCCCAGGGAGGGCACAGATGACGACTATGATGCTGCTGCCAGAACCCTCAATGCCTATTTTGACCCTCAACTCAACCCAGATTGGGAGATTCAATTTGAGACAAACGTGCTAATGCAACTTAGAATGGAATGGAAATGGCGTGCGCATCCTGCCACAGCGCCGCATGCTCAGAAAAATACCCTGCAATCAAGACTGATACAGTGGATGCAATTAAAGTACAACCCTAGGCAAAACACATTACACCACCAGAACAGACACCGGAAGCTAGCTGTTCACCACAGAAATTCAAGCCACGTGGATAGAAGACATAGTACTCCAATTCGCAAAACTGTTAAAGAAACAGGGGTGCTAGAAATGTGAAATGGCACATAGACAAGTCCGAAATGCAGTAGTACTCAGACATCACATAGTGCCTTTTCACCCAAA
Source organism: Lissotriton vulgaris (assembly GCF_964263255.1). Taxonomy (NCBI): domain Eukaryota; kingdom Metazoa; phylum Chordata; class Amphibia; order Caudata; family Salamandridae; genus Lissotriton; species Lissotriton vulgaris. Next base: position 44,151 of record NW_028247202.1, read on the forward strand.
ACCACTGGTGGAACAAGAATTGGAAATATTAGAACAACTGGACATCATAGAGAAAGTATCCGGCCCAACTATATGGGTATTCCCCATGGTTTTAGCGGAGAAGCACAGCCACCCCGGCAAGATCCGGCTATGCATGGACAAGTGCCTGTGCAACCAAGCGATCATGAAAGAAAGGCATTTCACCTCTACATGGATGAATTATTGCTGATCTGAACTGAGCCGGGTGGTTCTCAAAACTCAATATGAATTCAAAAAATTATCCTTAACGCACCTTGGGCTGTAGTGCTACAAGTGCCTGATTTTCTGGATTTCCTCCGCGGCCGAGGTATTTCAAAACAATATTCGGAAAACACTATCAGGCCTGCAAAGAGTCATGAACATAAATGATGACATCCTCATCTATTCTGCTACAATGGGAGACCACAACAATCGTCTACAGGTGACCATGAAGAGACTGCACGAACATGGCTTGACGCTCGCCATGACAAGTGCTCATTCTTCAAGATGAAGTTCAATTTCTTTGGATGCGTCTTCACAAAAGATAGCATCCAAGTAGACCCCCGAAATCGCAGGCCATCCAACACGCTCTTTCTTCCAGGACCATCACAGAGATCCACAGTTTCCTGGGGATGGCAATGTACTGCAGCAGGTTCATTCCCGGTATGATAAGCTGATCCGCTACACACCCTCTCAAAGATCTGAGGTGACCTGGGTTTGGGGCCCTTGAAAAGCAAAAGCGTTTGAAGATATCAAGAAAATCCTCATGGATAGAGCAACCATGAACTACTTTGATCGGAATAAAACAAGTGACCTGGTGGTGGAGGTCAGCCCATAGGGTTGGGGGCAGTGCCAACCCAGGAGAAGGAGCCAGGCCACCGGGCACCCATCGCATTTGTTAGCCAAGCACTCACTGCCATGGAGGGTCAAAACACCTACATTAAAACAGAAGCCCCAAAAGGTCACAGCCACCCTCCGAGAAGGACCTTGGAAGGCATTCCTGGTGGACACCAAAAGGTGAGTAAGCGGCAACAAAATCAGATTGATCCAAATGGGAGCTCTGGAATACGCTAGGCACTACCCCAGAGGGGCTAGTGCTGAGAGGGCACTGCATTGTGATACACGTGTCGCTGGCCCACTCTGCCGTGCAGCTTGCCCATGGGGGCATCATAGGACAGCAAAAACGAAATCCATACTGAACGAAAAGATATGGGGCCAGATGTAGGTAAATGGTACAAAAGGGGGTGGTGATGGACGGAGCATCTGAATCAATCAAACACTCACACCCAGTCAAAAGATCTGGGTTTAATCCATCACCGTTCTTTAGCCCACTCTGCCACCCCAGTTCAGACATGGCTATATGCAAATCAGTCTGACCCTGTGCCTCATGGGAACAGTCCAGCCCCAACTGCCAAGCCATGTCTTCCCTGGACCGGAAACAAGCTACCGAGGACCGGTTTCTGGCATTCCAGCCGTCTTCAGTCCGGCTTGCTTGAATCCAGTGGCAAAGTGAGCAAGGGACTCACGTCTGAGCATACGCTGCCATACTTATGGCGGACAAAAGCGGTACAAAAGGGGGTGGTGATGGAAGGGCATCTGAATCAATCAAACACTCACACCCAGTCAAAAGATCTGGGTTTTAATCCATCACCGTTCTTTAGCCCACTCTGCCACCCCAGTTCAGACATGGCTATATGCAAATCAGTCTGACCCTGTGCCTCATGGGAACAGTCCAGCCCGAACAGCCAAGCCATGTCTTCCCTGGACCGGAAACAAGCTTCCGAGGACCGGTTTCTGGCATTCCAGCGGTCTTCCACCCCGGCTTGCTTGAATCCAGTGGCAAAGTGAGCAAGGGACTCACGTCTGAGCATACCCTGCCACACTTATGGCGGCCAAAAGCGGTACAAAAGGGGGTGGTGATGGACGGAGCATCTGAATCAATCAAACACTCACACCCAGTCAAAAGATCTGGGTTTAATCCATCACCGTTCTTTAGCCCACTCTGCCACCCCAGTTCAGACATGGCTATATGCAAATCAGTCTGACCCTGTGCCTCATGGGAACAGTCCAGCCCGAACTGCCAAGCCATGTCTTCCCTGGACCGGAAACAATCTTCCGAGGACCGGTTTCTGGCATTCCAGCCGGTAAATGGCATTTACTGATTCGTAAATACCGCATTTTACCGATACAGTATTTACAAAATCGGTAAATGCTATGTAGGTGTTTTTACAGAATAATTTAACGAATCAGTAATTTTCGGTAATTACCGAATCAGTATTTACTGATTCGGTAATTGCCATTGATTCCTATGGGCCTTGAAAATACCGATTCGGTAAAATTACCGAATTGACAAGGGGGACAGGGTGTCACTTTGACACCCTGTTGCACCCTTGATTCAGGCTTGTGTGGCATGTGAAACACATACATGCCCTGAGGGCATGTATGTGTTCCACATGGCACAGGTGTACATGCACAGATGTGCATGTACACAGGAATTCGTTATTTACCATTAAATATTATTTGATGGTAAATAACGAATTTTAAAGGGCCTGTGGCACTGATTTCAGTGCCACCTACATCCAGATTTACCGATTCGGTAAATTTACCGATTCGGTATTTTACCAAATTGGTAAATTTACCGAATTGCTAAATTTACAGAATTGTTAAAATTAGGGCCCTCTACATCTCAAGAACCAAATACCGGTCGGTAACGGCAGAAATCGGCCATTACTGACCGGTATTTGGCCACCTACATCTGGCCCATGGTTCTATGAGTTAGACGAAGTACTAGAGGGGCTAAAAAAAAAACTGCATGACATGCCAACTGACAAGTGAAGTAGAACCCTTGGTTCCCGTGATCACAGAAGAACCGTGAGATGTGACATGGTTAAGTCTGGGCGGTGAACTCCACTCTGCTCGTAGAGTTTGCAGAGTTTTCCACACTTTGTGTTATGCTGAGCTCGCGGAGGTCCAAAACTTCGCTCCTGTGCTTGTCAACATCAAGTTGATGAGCGCGAGCAATGGAAATGAACCTCCAGTGAGATTTCTTAATGCTGGAGGTCGGGTTTCTCAATTTTTATTCATTTATTTAATGCAATTTTATATAGCGCGAACATTACCTGGAGGTGTCAGAGCGCATTACAAAAGAACCAGTTACGATATATAAGGACTTAGGATTACATACGTTACATAAAAGATACAAACAGAAAAAAATTGCAAATGTACAAGTTGTAAAGTCACACAAGGAAGAGATGCAAACAGAGAAAATTGCAAATATACAAGTTGTAAAGTCACTCAAGGAAGAGATACAAATGGATAAACTATAAGAATCACATAGGAATGGTAGTGAGTAAAAGGTCTACTACATATACTAGTGGTTATAGTTATCTCTATATACATATATATTCAAATAGATTTTCTCATGATTTTTGGTTTGTGAACAGCATGCTGGATACAGATTGTGCTGGGCCGAACCAAGTAGTCAGAGTCCGCAAAAGTTAACAAGGGGGCGGCCGATGCTCTCCCCCCTCTGATCCCTACTGTTTTAGATAATAACCAATTGCTTCTGAGAGGGGGAGGCTTCAAGTGCGCAGATCCAGCGCGGGCGTGCAGCCGCCATTTTAAAGCCAGGCATGTTCCAGAGATAATGTAGCAACTTGGCACATGTAGGGGTGCGTTGCCCCTCCCCCCAGGGGCAGCGGTCGTCACGGGGGCACAGTAGACAGAGTGCTCCGGCGTTGGGATGCAACTCTCCTCTCTCCCAGAGTCAGCCGCTAAGTCAGATGGGAGCCATTTTGGAAACAAGCATCCCCGAAGGACTAGTGTTACCGGGATTCAGGTTGGGGACACAGCACAGAGCCTCTCGGCCGCTCGATACCGCTCATGTTGAGAAACCATCCGTTTGCGTTGAGAAAGCTGCCACTCGAGTAGAAAATCTACTCGAGTGGCAGAAAGAAGCAGCGCCCGCTCACGTTGTGCATGGTGCCATTCACAATAATTTCACAGCGTGGACAAACACTCGGCGCTGGAAATTTCAGAGAACAGCATTTTTCTAATGCACTACGCTTCATGCGGAGCTACGCGTAGTTTGCCGGAGGTTTTTTGCACTTCACAGAGTTCCGCGTAGCAGAACTCCGGTGTGAAGAAGTACATGAGCAGCAGAGACGTTCTTTACATCAACTTTTTTATTCAAGCTTGTAGTACAGGAATGTCCTATCCACAGGACATCAAACAGCAACTGACCATAAGCACTAGTTAACAGTAACTCTACATTCTCGAGCTACAGTGTACTATAAAGAGGTAAGAGAACATAAATGAGCTCCAAGTGAACATAAACCTGGAGAGAAACAAGTACATTATCTTACAATGAAATTTCTTAAATTCCCAGGAATTTTCCGAGTACGAGAGCTCCTGCACAGAGGAGAGACTACTTTGGTGGGAATATGTAGATTATTTTGAACAGATGGGACATTGGAACGCATGAGAGCAATCCTACCCAAATTCCAAATGTGCCCATCGTCAAGATTCACAGCACTGCAAAACAGTTTGGTCACCTTATAAGGAGATGAAAATTTCACACCAGCAAACTTCTGGGGAAAACTTACTTTCACACGGTCATCAACTATTACAATCGTGTGAGAGACAGCATGCCTGGCATCAACATTTGTTTTCCTCTTGGTTGCTCTGAGATCCTGAATAGCTCAACTGAGTATTCTCACAAACAACAATTTCAGCAGCCTTTCCCCTCATCCAAGACTGAAACATATAGGTGTTAGGTGTACAACCACTAAACAATTCAAAAGGAACTTTCTCATTGGTAGAGTGGGGAGTCAAGCGATAAACCATAACTCTCTCATGTATCACAGATCTCCAGTCCCTGCCTTGATTCTTGGCCAGTTGAATTGACTCCTTGAGTACACGGTTAAATCTCTCTACCATTCCATTCCACTTGGGATGATGGAGGAATGTTTGGCCAGAAAGGGGATTGTACACAAACATGCTCTCTATTTCTCTTGACACAAGCTGAACACCCTTATCAGTCAGAAGAGATTCTGGGAGACCTTCTCTACTGAAAATGACTTCCAAGAATTTGGTAATGTCCCTGGTTTCTACGCTCTGCATCACCTTAATTTCAGGCCATCTAGAGTACATATTGATCAAGACAAGGACATAGGACTGTCCGGTTTTACCAGAGACAAGTCCCAAGAGATCCAAGGCTACATGTTGCCAACATCGTTCGCGTGTTTCTCTTGTAGACCTTATCGCAGGAATTACATTCTGTGCAGTCCCTAATGATTCGTTCAACCAGAATATCAATGCCTGGCCACCAAAAGTGTAATTGAACTCTTTCCTTTGGTTTTGGAAATACCTTGGTGCCCCATGTGAGCTAAGTGAACATTTGTTTCTCTGACAAGTGATGGAGGAACAAGCCTGGTGCCCCTCCAGAGCAATCCCTCAGCTACAGAAAGTTCATTTCGAATGTTCCAGAATTTCCTGACAACTTCACTCAATGTTCTGATATTTGTCCAACCTTCAGACACTAATCTGCATACCTCATGCAAGTCTACATCATTTTCCATGGTGTCCTCCCACTCCCTTCAACAATCTCACACACCTTGAAATCATTAATCTCCCAAGAATCTTTGGGTGAGGTGAGTATTCTCCACACTCTTTAGGCACCAAGCGGGAGAGACAGTCAGCGACCTTATCTGCCCCAGGAATGTACTTGACGAAAAATTCACAATCTTGCAGAGCAATTGCCCACTTACATATTCTGGAGGAGACAGCGTCTAGACCCTTCTTGCAGAACACATGCTTTAACGGTTTGTGATCCGATTGGAAAACAAATGAACTACCCCGGAGGAATTTCTTTAGTTTCTTGATGGCCCAGAAGATACAGAGTGCCTCCTTCTCGATTACAGAGTACTGAACCTCTGGAACAAGAAGAGCTCTATAGAGAAACATAATAGCCACTTCCTTGCCATCCCTTACTTGCTTAAGGATGGTGCCTAGACCCTTTGAACTGGCATCTGTAACCAGAATTGAGTTTGAAGAAGTGTCAAAGCTTTGAAGAGAGGGAGCCGTACTCAGACCCTTCTTAACTCCATCGAATTCCAACTGACACTGAGGAGACCACGAGAACTTCACACCCTTCTTTAAGAGGGATCTCAGCGTGAAAGTTCGGCAAGCGAAACGAGGAACACATTTATTGTAATACTCCACCATCCTTCAAAAAGCAACAAGTTCGACCCTGGATTTTATGGAACATGAAGCTCCTCAATTGTCCAAACAAGATGATCCTTAGGTCTGACTCCACCCCCTGTCAAGCAGTGGTCCAGGTAATCAATTTCCGAGATGTTGAACCTGCATTTGCTTTCACTCAAAGTTAAACCTCTTGCACCAAATCGCTCAAGAACGGACCTCAGTCTAATATCATGTTTCTGTTGAGACCAGCCATGAACCAGGACATCGCCTTGATATATCTTAACTTCTTCCGCGCCATTCAACATGTCTTCCATGACTTTGGAACACAGAAGCTGCAGAGTTCAAGCTGATGTGGGAGACGAGTGAATTTGTTGGTACCAAAAGGAGTTAAAAATGCAGTCAGGTCCATGGACTCATCATCAATTTATACCTGATGGTAAGCCGCCCTGAGATCAAGCATGGATAAAACATGTGCATCACTTAACTGGGCCAGCATTTCTGTGATGTTCAAAAGAGGGTACCTGTCGGTGACAACTGCACAATTGAGAGCACGGAGGTCCACACACAAACGTACTTCACCGGAGGCCTTGCGAGCAAGGGCGACCGGAGCCAACCACTCACACACTTCCGTCTCTACAATGATCCCCTCTTTCTTCAACTTTTCAAGTTCAAGGCGCATGGGCTCCCACATGGTCAAAGGTACACCAGGTCCATTGCATGTTACAGAAACAGCGTCAGGCTTAAATATGATTTTGTAAGTATATCCTGAGAGCCAACCCAACTTCTCATTGAAGACCCCTTTAAATTCAGTAAGCAAAGTACAGTTTGAATCACCTTTACTTGAAACCACTTCAGGACCAACATCACTCGAGACAACATTCAAAGAGACCAGATGTGAAGTAATGTCTCTGAGGACAATGCATGAATCACAACCAGAAACCAACGACACACCTAGATCAGCTTAGTGAAACTAGCTAATAATGCTGTCTCCTCTGCAGGAGATATATATTTTCCCGTCAGTTAATCTCCCTTTGTATTCGATACTGCCTAATAGCCGAAAAGTTTATCGATTGTCCACCATAGGCAAGGGGTTTAATATCGAGTTTGTACACTTTCACCTTCCTATGACGTTTTACATCAAAGAAATCTTTGGGTATGAGGGAAATGTTTGCACCGGAGTCAAAAAGCATTTTAATGTTGCAGTCATTCACCTGTACTTCATTTATGCGTCCTTTAAATTTATTCAGATCTCCTTGTAATACAACTTCACCACAGTGTAGTTCATCATAGTCAGAATCACTTTCATATTCAAGAGAAACCTCTTTGACTCGTCTGCCATTTTTGTTCTTTTTGGCTTTACAAGCTTTGACTAAGTGGCCAATTTAGCCACAATTGAAACACATAGAAGAGAGTGTGGGTCACGACTTGTCATTAGCAAGGTGACCGCTCGAGTCACAATGGTAGCATTTAATTTTGATGTTTCCCTTGAGTTTATAAGCAGAAAAGGTATGCAAAGGTTCACGTTGTTTCCAAGAAGGTTTTCCCAAGTTCTTGGTAACAGAGTGAGCCTTCTCTTCTTTAACCCCATTTTCTTTTTTTATTACCTCAAGGGAAGCGAGGGAATGTTCTATCCTCTTAGTTATAGCAACTACTTCATCACGTTTTGGGTCATCTTTTTGCCAATCAATCATTTGTAAAGCGCACTACTCACCCGTGAGGGTCTCAAGTTGCTGGGGCTGGGGTGGGTGGGAGGTGTGCTGCTACTGCTCGAACAGCCAGGTCTTCAGGAGTCTCCTGAAGGTCAGCACTTCCTGAGTCTGCCGCAGGTGGATGGGGAGGGTATTCCAGGTCTTGGCAGCGAGGTGGGAGACTGATCTGCCGCCAGCGGTTGTTCTGCGGATGCCAGGGACGGTGGCGAGGTTGGCGGAGTGGAGCTGGCGGTTTGGGGTGTAGAAGGTGAGTCGATTGTTGAGGTATGCAGGTCCAGTGTTGTGGAATGCCTTGTGAGCATGGGTGAGGAGCATGAAGGTGATCCTCTTGTTGAAGGGGAGCCAGTGCAGGCCTCTCAGGTGGGGTGAGATGTTGCTGTAGCTGGGGATGTCGAGGATAAGGTGTGCAGAGGCGTTCTGTATGCGTTGGACTAGTTTCTGGTGTTTGGCCGTGGTTCCTGCATAGAGGGCATTGCTGTAGTCCAGTCTGCTGCTGACGAGGGCCTGGGTGACCGTCCTCCTGGTTTGGTGGGGATCCATCTGTAGATCTTGAGAAGCATGCGGGGGTGTTGAAGAAGGAGGAAGTGATGGCATCGACTTGCTGGGTCATTGATAGCGATGAGTCTAGGATGAACCCCAGGCTGCATGCGTGGTCGGTGGGTGTTGGTGCGGCTCCCAGTGTTGTCGCCCACCAGGTGTCATCCCAGGCAGAGGGGGTGGAGCCAAGGATGAGGACTTCCGTTTTGTCTGAGTTCAGTTTCAGGCAGCTGTTCTTCATACATAGTGGAGAAGTGTGGCTCACTGGTTAGAGCAGGCAGACCCTGAAGCAGAGGTCAGACCCGGGACCAGTGTTCAATTCCCGACGCGGCAGGGTCTTGAGCTCAAATGTCCATGGACTCGATAATTCTCGCTTCGGTGCCTGACCTAATCATGGGTTCACACTCTGCAACTCTGGGCATTGAGCTTGCTTAATCTCCACAATGGCCCCCCGGGGCGGGATGCCTGGTTTTCACCTTGGGGGTGCCCTGTAGGGGCTATCTCACAGGGAAAAGCCAGGACGGGTTCCCAAGGCAAGCGCTTAGAGACCCCTGGGTGATAAGCGCTATATAAATCCAATATACAATACAATACAATACATTCGGCTACGGCATTCATTCCTTCATGGAGGTTGGTTTTAGCAGTTGTGGGGGCCTTGGTGAGGGAGAGGATCAGCTGGGTGTCATTGGCGTATGAGATGATGTTGAGGTGTTGCGATCGGACGATGTTGGTGAGCGGTGCTATGTAGATGTTGAAGACAGTCGGGCTGAGGGAAGATCCTTGGGGAACACCGCAGATGATCGTGGTGGCATCGGATCGGAAAGGGGGAAGGCAGACACTCTGTGTTCTGTTGGTGAGGAAGGAGGTGGTCCAGTCCAGGGCTTTGTCACGGATCCCTGTGTTGTGGAGGCGTGTGCATAGGGTGTGGTGGCAGACGGTGTTGAAGGCAGCCGAAACGTTCAGGAGGATGAGGGCTGCTGTTTCACCATTGCCCAGCATGTTTCTGATGTCATCAGTGGTGGCGATGAGGGCAGTTTTGGTGCTGTGGTTGCTGCGGAATCCAGATTGGGATGAGTCCAGAGCAATGTTCTCTTCGAGGAAGCATGTCAGCTGTCTGTTGACAATCTTCTCGATGACTTCCGGTGGGAACGGGAGTAGGGAGATGGGCCGGAAGTTCTTGAGGTCCTTAGGGTCCGCCTTAGGTTTCTTGAGTAAGGCGTTGATCTCGGCAAGCTTCCAGCTCTCCGTGAAGATGGTGGTCTCAAAAGAATTGTTTATGATCTTCCCGAGGTGGGGTGCGATGATGGAGCTTACTTTGTTGAAGATGTGGTGCTGGCAGGGGTTGGATTGTGCTCCGGAGTGAATGGTGTTCATGATTTTGATGATGTCGTCATCCCCGACTTGGGTCCAGGAGAGCAAGAGGTTGGTGTGGCTGGGGGGCAGTGATTCTGAGGTGTTGGTGGCTGTCGGGTCTGGTTGGCTAAGCTGTTGTGGATGTCTGTGATCTTGCGATGGAAGAAGGTGGGTAGGGAGTCACAGAGATCTTGCAACGGCCGGATGTCGTTGGAGTTGGAGCTAGGGTTGGAGAGTTCCTTCACAATGTTAAGGAGCTCTTTACTGTTGTGTGCATTGTTGTCTATGCGTTCCTTGAAGGAGGTCCTATTGGCGGCTCGGATGAGTTGGTGGTGCCTGCGGGTGGCGTTCTTGTAGGCAGTGTTGTTGTCTGGTGTCTGTTTGATGTGCCACCTCGAGTCTTCGGCAAGTCTGTGTTGGATGCCTGGAGGTCGGCGGTAAACCAGATGGCTTTCCTGTCAGTGCGTCTGTTTGAGGGTTTCTTGATCGGGGCGAGAGTGTTGGCGCAGTCTTTGATCCATTGCCCGAGGTTGTAGGCGGCAGTGTTGGTGTCGGTGGTGTTGTTTGGTGGGTTTTCGGGCAAGGATGGCGATAAGCTGGTCTTCGGTGACCTTGTTCCAGCTGTGGTGGGGGGTCCGTTGTGGGTGGTGGTGCGTGGTAGGTTTCTCGTAGGTGAAGTGGATGCAGCGGTGGTCGGTCCAGTGGAGTTTATGTTGTGGCAGAAGGTGACATTGTTGCGGCGGAAAAGATGGGGTCGAGCGTGTGTCCAGCGGAGTGGGTGGGAGTCGTCTCAATATTGCATCCTAACATAAAGCGGTCACAAATGCGTTCTTCAATAGACCCATCAAATTTGCGTAAAGAAGTGATATAAGCTTCAACGGAATCCTCAGACTTTTGTAACCTCTTTCCAAAATGGTAGCGCTGAAGAATGGTACTCACTTTTGGGACAAAGTGCTTGTTGAGTTTTTTAAGACAAATCTCAAACTCATTAAGACTATCTGATTCACTTTCATTTAAGTCAGGTAGGTGTTCGAACCTCTTGTCCTTCCAAACCTAGGCAGTGTAACAGTAGTGCTGATTTTCTTTCTCCACTCAAAGATACACCGCAAAGCCTTGCATAAATAAGGAATACTTTATTCCATTTTGACCAACTCAAAATTGGATCACCAGGGTTAGAGAGAAAGAACAGAGGAGGTGTAGCATTTTGCATTTTGTAACTAACAACTTAACAAGTTGGATAGAATGTCAAGTCGATGAAATAAAAGTGTGACTATAACTTTTATATCATCAATCAAGCATTAATGTTGACTAAGTTTGTTATAAGTAATATGCAGGCTGTGCGTGTCAGCGTTCAAACAAATAATGTGCTAGCACGCTGTAACAATAAGAATTGCTATCATGCTGTAACAATAAGAATTGTAGTCTATCTTAATCAATGAACAGTAAGCAAGTGTTTTTCAGCGTAATGACCGAAAACACAAAAAGTAACGTAATAATTGAAAACGCACCAAAGTAGAATGTTCATTATGGCGAAACAAAAGAACTTAAACAAAAAAATAATTATGTGGGTATTAGTGTAGTATTTGTACATAGAAATTGAGATCCTTTGTGCATCGGCGTTGTTGCAAATAAACGTTGATGCAGAAATATCTGCGGACCAAACAGTTTTCTTGAGCTTGCAGGAAAGAGTATGTTAGAAGAGCTTACACCCAATATCGCATCTGTGTATTCAGGCTGTGCGTATCAGCATTGTAAGACAAACTATATATGGAAATTGAAGAAATAATGTGCTGCGCCTGTCAGCCTGTTGTCACAGCCAATTAATTAATGTGCTGTGCTTATGCACTTAGACGAGAACAACAAAATGAGGAGTGCTGTGCGTGTCAGCGCAAAATTATATTTGAAATCTTTGACACGCGAAATGCTGTGCATATCAGGGTAGAGTGTGCTGTGTGTGTCAGCACGTTGTCAGGTAGAGAGAAGTTCCATAAATGGAAAGGGGCGACCACTCGGTCCCCCCGAACGTATGGTTGGGTGCCCCGATCCCCCCGGGAAACCATTTTGGGCGGGAGGCGTGTCTCGGCTGGTATGCCCGAAGTGGCGTAGCCGGGGCGCGCCTTTTTCCGCCCAAGAGGGGTTGTCCTAGACACCTACACCGTTGGACACGCCCCGTAGGCGGTTGGAGGAGGGTCCACGCCCTCCCGAGGAAGAATAAAAGGAGCAACAATCCAAGGAAGCATCCTCTTGTTCCTGTGCTTGGAAGCTGCACCTCCTCGTTGCACGTGAGCCCGAGACGGAACAAGGAGCCAATTTTGAGAACTTGTAATTTTGTGTTTCTCCTTTCAGTGATTCCGAAGCTTTGGATCCAGGACCTCGAGTCAAATATCCGTGAACGATGCCTGGCAAGAAGGTCGGAAAGAAGGTTGGAACCGAACAAATGCTTCGCATGCTGGTGAAGGACATGGCGAACATGAAGAAGCAGATGGCGGCAATGAATGGTATGGGTAGACCGAAGAAAGTCATCGGACCAGCATTGCCGGGAGTAGTCCCTGCCGGGAGAGGTAAAAGGGCCAGGAATAGGGCGGCAGGAGGGGAGGCCCCGGTCCCCGAGTCACCTCCGGCGAGCCCGGTCAGTCCGGTGGAGGCCCCAGTTCCGATTCCCGAACGCGGGACAGCCGATCCCTGTGGTAGTTACACCTGTTAACGAGGGGGATATGCCTCCCGAGCTGGCCGCCCAGTTGGCGGCGTGGTTAGGCAGGAACAACGAGGGTGCTGTGGCACCGGGAGACACGGCCGAAGAGGCCAGGTTAATAATGAAGCAGTTGCGGCAATCGAGAGATGCTGCGAAGGCACCTTGTCCTCTTGTTTCCCCACAGGTTCCCTCGGAACAACCGGCGTTGAGCGTTGGAACAGCAGCGACAACAGACCCAGTTACTGGTTCGGGTAAGCAGCCGTTGCCAATGGCGGGGGAGGGATCGTTACCCTCAAGGAGGGAAAAGGTGGTCCAACATATCCCGATGGATGTGAAAGAAAGGATTTGGGCGGATAAATATGTGAACATGTTTTCACTGTTGACCGATCACTATGAGATAGAGCACGTTAAAAATCAGAAGGAGTTGTTGCATCCGAGTGTATGGCGTGCCAAAATGGCGGGTTTCAGAGTAGATGAAACGATCGCTAATTGGGCCAGGGCGTTTGGAATGTTCACTGCAATCATGGGGGAACATAGGCCTGAAGTATTATCGGAATTACCTTGTTACCAGACACGTATTATGGAATTTTATGAATCGTATGAAGGCAATCAATGGATGGGTTATGATAACAAATTTCGTAAGGCCAAGGAGCACGACTCATCCCTGACGTGGGATTGTTTCGACTCCATTTCCTGGCAGAAACAGGTTATGCCGAACACGACGAAGTCGTCTTCTATTGGCGGGAATGGGGCAGAGTCTTCCCGACATTATTTGGTGGCGCCCTTTCGGGCGGGCGCCAACAGTGATCAGCACACAAAGAATAATGGGAACTCGGGGAGAAAAGGGGTCTGTTGGAGCTTTAACAGAGGCAAGTGCACTAGGCCACAAGGGACATGCAAGTTCAGGCATGAGTGTGCAGGGTGCGGGCAGTCTTCACACCCCGAGAGTTCGTGCAGAGCCAAGAATGGTGATACAGGAGGTAGAGGAGGGGCCAAACAGGTCTAATATCGACCGAGGGGCACCGTTACCTACTCCCGTTGACATCATGGCAATGATCCCTTGGCTGAACGAATACCCTGATCATGTCTCCGCCGGGGTGTTGCGAGACGGTTTCTCATATGGTTTCCACATCCCGGCGGGGGACTTTCGGGGGGAAGCACAGTGTAAAAACCAATTATCGGTTCAACAAAATACGGCAGTGGTCGGGTTGCGGGACCATATGGGAACCCGCCAGTTGTTAACTTTGTTTGTTCACCGTTGGGAGTAGTCCCCAAGAAGGACCCAGGTGAGTTTAGGTTAATCCATAATTTGTCCGCTCCTAGGGGTCTTTCGGTGAACGATGCGATTGACCCGGGAGTTTGTTCGGTGCGGTATGCATCCTTTGATGAGGCCATCGCCATTTTGAATCGCATGGGGCCCGGAGCGCTGATGGCTAAATCAGATATCGAGTCAGCGTTCCGGTTGCTCCCGGTACACCCACAGGATCAGCGTCTCTTAGGTTTTATGTTTCAAGGACGCTACTACATGGATAAATGTATGCCGATAGGTTGCTCCATCTCTTGTGCGTATTTTGAGAAGTTCAGTACTTTTTTGCAATGGGCGTTCACCAGAGCCACGGGCTTTACGAAGGTTATGCATTACCTTGATGATTTTCTGTTCCTGGGGGCAGCCTGGGACACGGAATGTGCACAGGCTTTGAGGGAATTCTGTAATCTCATGAAACGATTTGGCGTGCCACTGGCACCAGGCAAGACAGTGGGGCCATCTACTTCACTTGAGTTTCTGGGAATTGAGCTCGATTCTGTAGAGGGGTGCTTCCGTTTGCCCAAGGAGAAGGTAATGAAATTTAGGGCCTCGCTCGAAATGTGCCTCGGCGAGAGAAAAGTAACTCTCCATCAGTTGCAACAAGCTGTGGGTCAGCTTAACTTTGCCCTTAGAGTGATGCCGATGGCTCGCCCCTTTTCCCGCTCTATCGCACAAGCCATGGTTGGCCTCAAGGAAGGGCACCACCGCACAAGACTGTCAGCAGAGGTTCGCCAGGATATGCGCATATGGCTTGCATTTCTGGCGGATTTCAACGGTTGCGTCGTGTGGAACAAACCACCAGCTTCCTCCGAGGAGCTGGGGTTGTGGACCGGCTCGGCAGGGAGTGTGGGTTTTGGCGCCATATTTGGTAATCGATGGTCGGCACGAACATGGCCGGCGTGGTGGCACGATGGTGGGCTCACAGGTAACATTGGGTTTCTTGAGCTGTTCCCCATTCTGGTGGCCTTGAAAACATGGCCAGAGGGGTTTCGTGATCGCTCTGTGGTGTTCTGGTCTGATAATATGACCGTTGTGGAATGTATCAATAATCAGGCAGCACGCTGCAAATGGATTTTGAGATTGCTGAAAGAAATTGTCCTGCAATGTATGAGACTAAACGTCCACTTTAGGGCAAGACACGTGTCGGGGGTACTGAACCAGGCAGCTGATGCACTCTCTCGTTCCCATATGCAGGCCTTCCGGGGTTTTCTGCCCTCAGCGGACTTGGTGGCGGCACCATTTCCCGAAGCTCTCTGGTCTCTCGGTGCCCCGGATTACAAAACCTCGTGGGAGAGAGTCTAGCACCCAGGACAAGGAAGGCATATGAAGGAGCGTTCCGTTCCTATTGGTCATTTTTGGGTTCAGCTAGGGGGGAGCATTGGGGGCAGGAAGAGTATGTCCTGAAATTTCTGGTATCATTACATCAGGCAGGCAGATCAGTGGCTACAGCCAATAGGCACCGGGCCGCCATTTCCTTCATGGCGCGGGCTCATGGCATCCAGGACCCCACATCGTCCTTCCTCGTAAGGAAGGCATTGCGTGGGTGGCAACGCCTTGAGGGTCGTAGAGTGGATGAGAGGCACCCGATAGGTCTAGCAAGGTTGTCCCTGTTAATGTCCGTACTCCCTGCGACATGTTCATCTCAATCAGAGACGGTGCTGTTCCGGGCCGCTTTTGCATTAGCATTCCATGGGGCTATGCGGGTAAGCGAACTGGTAGCGAGGAATAAGCAGGATACGGGGGGAGGTCTGTGTCGAGAACACATTCAAATTAAGGGGGAGACGATGGTAGTCTCAATAGCCAGGTCCAAGACTGATCAGGGAGCGATCGGGGACAGTGTGGTAGTCCAGCGGATTCCGGGGTCTCTCATGTGCCCGGTAAAATGCGTGGAGGAGTATTTAGCGCAGAGGGCGGCATCATGGGGGGGAAGCTTGCTGAGGCACACCGACGCCACCCCACTGACTAGGTTTCAGTTTCAGCGGGTGTTAACAATGGCAATCGCGGCAGCGGGCTTGAACCCGAGCGATTTTGGGACCCATTCCTTCCGGATAGGGGCTGCTACAGAGGCTACAGCCAGGGGTCTGAGTGTTGAAAAGGTGAAACAGTTGGGGCGTTGGTCCTCGAATTGTTATAAAAGGTATGTGCGGTTGCACATGTTGTGAAGTTAATGTCATGCACTCACGCTTCTTGTTTTCTGTTTGGTTTACAGTTTCGAGAGCAGGCTTTGCGGGGCGGACTGTGCAGTTGACCCGACACCTGGGGACCAGCGGTCAAAGATCACCGGCTGAGGGAAGAGTGGTGTGGGTCGTTGGCCACTCATACGTGAGGCGCGCCGCAGACGTATTCAAAGCAGGTGACATGATTCACGTGGCTGGGGAATACGGGTACAGGGTGACCTTCCACGGAAGGGGCGGGCTCTGTATTGACCAGTTTCAAAGTTTTATGGAGGGACTGTTAGGGCGGACGAGGTCACCACCATCTGTAATCATAGTGCATCTTGGGGGCAATGATTTGGTGACCATTGGTCGACGAATACTTCTCGAGTTAATTTTAACCACAGTAAGTTGGTTGGCGAGAAGGGTTCCGGGGTGCACGATTGCATGGTCACACATGATTCCTCGGAAGGTGTGGCGGGGGGCCCTCTCTGTGTCAGCTTTGAATCAGTCGGTGAAGAAGGTTAATAACAAACTGGGTAGGTTGTTTCGTACAGAAAAATTGCATTGTATTCCACATGGATGTATCCGGGGGGACCATATGTATCTGGAGGATGGGGTCCATTTGTCTCGGGTGGGGAATGTCTTACTCATAGGAGACTTCATAGCTTGGTTAAAGATTTTGTGTAGCCATGACCTTTAGTAGGAGTTTTGTGGGGGGTCCGGATAGCCGGTCAACTATCCGGCCTGTGGCGGTAAGGTCATGATCGGTGAGCAGTAATTGGAAGATCCCTAGAGGTGGGGCGCCACCCATTATGGATGGGAGCGCCCGGGGGGAGGCGGCCATTGGCCCCTCACACGGGGAGGCGGTACCCTCTAAGGATGGGGCCGCCGAAAGGGAAGGCGGTCATAGGCCCCTCCCTGGGGAGGAGGGGCTACGGGCCCCTCCTGGGAATTTCCCGGGGCCAGGACATCCGCGACGGCGGATGTGGTAAGCAGTGTGGGGTGGGAGGGGGGTCTACGCTACCTTCTAGACACCTCACATGAGTCCTCGGACGACCACCATGATGGCGTCGAGTAAATATGGGGCCCCCGCTAAGACAAGGGAAATTGGAAGTTGGCACAGAGGTACAGTCCTCTGTGCGCCCGCCCCTCACAAGTAAGGGGGGGAGTTCTGGTATTAGGGATCTGACACCGGTTACGACCTTGCCGTTGGCCCGTAACGTTAGGATGTACAATTTGAATTTTGAGAAATGCATTTACAGGATGTTTTAGAATCGGCTAGGAGAACCTTTGTATTAGAGATATGTTAAGGTTAGCCAATAAACATCGTAATGTGTAAATGAAATTGTACATGATATGAAACTGTTATTTTAATGTTTTAATTTTGTTTCATATTTTTAATAAATACGGCCGGGAGGGTAACTCCCTCCCGCCTTCCAAAAGTTCAAGAACCGTTTCCGTCTTCCCATTCTTGGGGATTGTGTTGGGAGGGGGTGACGGGTATCCCGGCCATAGTGGTTGCCAAGTTACGGGTTTCCGTCTTTAGAAGAATGTGTCAACGTAATGTGTCGCATACTGCAATGTTTTGTAGAACGGACAAGAGTCAGAGAATGGATGTGATCGCTGGAAGCAAAAGGAATGTTGAGCGCAAGCGGATAACAGCGCCGGTTGAAAAATGCTTAAGATTGCATACGCAAATGTTAAAGGAAGCAAAGCGTTAAGCTTGAAAATACAGCGCTATGTTGATATTGTTAGTCGCGCTGCACCAAGAATGTTTTTGGGCACTCTCCACATTGGTTAAAACCGGAGGGTTTCATAAAGAGCAGGAAGTAGACAGTGTAAAAAATTGTTGCGTACAAGCAGGTTGAAAAGCCTAACATGCTTCCCCCGTTTATTAAAAGAAGAGAAGTTCTCCAAATCCGAAGCCAGACAGTCAGAAGTACGTTGTTGAGGGTAACCTCAATGCAGAGTACGGAAAGGAGAAAGTTGCAGACAGTAGATAAAGGACCAGGCAGAGCAGATGAAAAGTAATGGTTCAGAGTGTAGTCTTGGCAAGTAAAGAGCACACAGTACTTTGTAATTCTAAAGAGCGCACAGTACCTTGTAATTTTCAAAGGAACTTAGCTGTGTTACGATGTTATCTGTTGACCACATAGCAGACCACTTCAAGTAATCTTGTAAAAAGATGGTGCTGGTGAGGTGAGGGTTCAATCTTCATCGCTCGTCGCCAGTGTGAAGAAGTACAGGAGCAGGAGAGAGGTTCTTTACATCAAATTTTTTATTCAAGCTTGTAGTACAGAAACGTCCTATCCACTGGACACCAAACAGCAGTTGACCATAAGCACTAAGCAATCGTAACTCTACATTCTAGAGCTACAGTGTAAGAGTGTTCTACATTAAAGTAGCTCACTGTACTCCAGTAATACATAAAGGAAATACCACATCCGCAAACTCTGCCCAGGCTTAGCCATGGTCAAAGATCAGTCTGTGCTTTAGCAGTTTTCCTGATGGGTGCCTCACAGCGGTAATGGTGGATGGACCGTCCAAGCACCCAGTAGTTGAATTTTCCAAGACAATGGAGTTCTCAAAAGTCGGGCCCCTACTGGGGAATGTCTTTGCTCTCCTTGGTATTCCAGAAGAGGTAAAAACAGACAATGGGCTACTCTTCCAAGGAGACAAATTCCAATACTTTCTTCATCAACTTTGGACCAAACACAGGAGAGTGACTCCACAGTGGTCCAGGCCAATGGAGATGTAAAGCGGTTTATGCACACCTTGAACAAAATCTTGTGCATTGCACAGAAGTTGCTAACTTTGAAACAAACCTCCATGGGTTTTCTCAGAGCATACTGGAGCACTTTGCAGTGCATAATCCAGGTTTCCCCATGGTTGTTTATGTTCAAAGGAGACAACGTGATATGTTCCCCAACTGAACAGGGTGGAAAGTCCCCAGATATGACCCTGACAGCACACAGGAATGGTGAAAGCATACTAAAGATCAGGCCAGCTGGAAAAGAAGAAAGGTTTGCGTTCATGTAAAACCTGTTACTCCAATGGGTGTTAAAGTGCTTTTCTGGCAAGTAGGACACTACTCCGTAATCCATAAAAGATTAGTGTTGAAAATTAGTATAGTGAAGTATGAAATAATTTTAGTAGTGGATATGTTATTCGGTTATTTGGATAGAGAAGGGTAGGTTGCGGGATAGAAGAGGGAAAGAGGTTTGTATTTATAAAGTGCTTGCTACCCCTTGATGGGGTTTTGAAGCGCTTTATTGGCAAGTAGCAGGCTACTCTGGAACCCATAAGGATTACTGTTGAATTAGTATGGCGAAACATGAAAGTAATTTGAGTGGTGGATATGTTAGTCAGTTATTTAGATTGAGAAGGGGAGGGGTAGAAAAAGGAAAAAGGTTTGCATTTATATAACTCTGGTAACCCTGATGGGGTGTTGAAACGCTTTATTGGTGAGTAGCACGCTACTCTGGAACACAAAGGATTAGAAGTAAATTAATATAGTCGAATATGGAATTTGAGAAGTGAACATGTTAGTCTGTCATTTTGATTGAAAAGGATGGTGGATGGACAGAAGAGTGAGATTGTTTTAAGGTCATAGCAGTAGGAGGAGGCTTTTGGATGAGTAAAAAGGGTGTGTTGAGGGGAAGAGTCAGAGGGAAGAGTTTAGAAAGGTTTGTTTTGGGTGATTTGTATAGTAAAAGAGGTGTCAGATGATTCAAGGAGGGGTAGAGTAGGAGAGAGTCTAGAAAGGGTTATTTTGAAATCACAGTAGTGGTATGGGGTTTGGGATATATGAGAGAGAGGGTGTAGAGGATATATTTATAGATGTATAGGGTGAGAGATAGGGTGGTGCATTGGAAAGAGTAGTAGAAAGAAGTTTGAGATGAGTCAGAAAGTTGGGCTATAGGTTATATTGCGAGAAGTATAGGATGGGAAATAGGGTAGTGAATTTGAAATGCTAAATTAGAATTCAGTGATAAATATATAGATCCATAAGTACATTGAAAGTATATAGATGCATAGGGAGGTAAGTATATATAGATTAAAGATATTGATAGAGGTACAGGATGATATAGGGTAGTGCATTGGATATGCTTTTTCAGGATAAAAGTAACAGTTACACAGATCCAAGTACATGGAAGGTACATAGATGCACAATGGAAGTAAGTACATGTAGACCAAAGAGGATTTTTATTTATGTATTTATTTATTTTCAACAACATAATTATTCTACATTTTCATACAAAGCAATAAACAAAGATAGGTACATATCTATATTGAAAATAAATGCTTATATAA
This sequence comes from Lissotriton vulgaris, assembly GCF_964263255.1. NCBI lineage: Eukaryota > Metazoa > Chordata > Amphibia > Caudata > Salamandridae > Lissotriton > Lissotriton vulgaris. Next base: position 64,419 of record NW_028247202.1, read on the forward strand.
TGAGGAATATGCTGTAAATTTCTGTTTGCGTATGGTGCTTATTTGGGGAAGAGCCAATTCTTATATAAGTAGTTTTCTGAAGATAAGGTGGTTGTCGGTGGATCTTATGTTGGGGGGTAAAAAGTTCCACAGTTTGGCTGCTTGAACAGAGAAGGATGTGCCACCCATGTTTTTTTCTTGTATCTTGGGAGGATTTTGAGGCGAGATGCCCCTTTAGAGTGTAGGTTTACTGTGTGCAGCTTAGCACAAACGAGGGGACCCTTGCACCTAAGTGCAAGGGTGCCTGAGTTGGAGGCAGGATTGTTTTTGTCCAGGAAGGGACACCTTCATACACAAAAACAATCCTTAGAGGCATTGTTCTCTTTCTACGTGTGCTGAAGAATTTAGCACATGTGGAAAGAGGGAAACATTGAGGAAAAAGAAAGATATTTCTCTTTGTTGTGCCTTACTGGCGAATGCATAGAATTTAGATGCATTCCCAGGGGCAAAAATTTGGATTGTTTCTTGAGGAGGTGTGAGCCCTTCTTAATCAACAACCACAGCCCCTTTAGGGTGAACAACTAAAGTGACTAAATCAATCTGTGCTTAACCTTCTGGTAGCTTGGCACAAAAGCAGTTATGCTTAACTTAGAGAAAAATTGCAAAGTAGGTTTGCTGAACACTAACAGTAATATAGTGAAAACCCAACACCAGAAAAATCCCACAAAAATGTAGAAAAATAGAGTACATTTTATTATATGATAAATGTGATACCATTGTTATAGCTATTCACTTCTATATCTGTGGCACAGATATAGAACCCCATACCACAGTAGTGGTATGGGGTTTGGGATATATGAGAGAGAGGGTGTAGAGGATATATTTATAGATGTATAGGGTGAGAGATAGGGTAGTGCATTGGAAAGAGTAGTAGAAAGAAGTTTGAGATGAGTCAGAAAGTTGGGCTATAGGTTATATTGCGAGAAGTATAGGATGGGAAATAGGGTAGTGAATTTGAAATGCTAAATTAGAATTCAGTGATAAATATATAGATCCATAAGTACATTGAAAGTATATAGATGCATAGGGAGGTAAGTATATATAGATTAAAGATATTGATAGAGGTACAGGATGATATAGGGTAGTGCATTGGATATGCTTTTTCAGGATAAAAGTAACAGTTACACAGATCCAAGTACATGGAAGGTACATAGATGCACAATGGAAGTAAGTACATGTAGACCAAAGAGGATTTTTATTTATGTATTTATTTATTTTCAACAACATAATTATTCTACATTTTCATACAAAGCAATAAACAAAGATAGGTACATATCTATATTGAAAATAAATGCTTATATAATGAGGAATATGCTGTAAATTTCTGTTTGCGTATGGTGCTTATTTGGGGAAGAGCCAATTCTTATATAAGTAGTTTTCTGAAGATAAGGTGGTTGTCGGTGGATCTTATGTTGGGGGGTAAAAAGTTCCACAGTTTGGCTGCTTGAACAGAGAAGGATGTGCCACCCATGTTTTTTTCTTGTATCTTGGGAGGATTTTGAGGCGAGATGCCCCTTTAGAGTGTAGGTTTACTGTGTGCAGCTTAGCACAAACGAGGGGACCCTTGCACCTAAGTGCAAGGGTGCCTGAGTTGGAGGCAGGATTGTTTTTGTCCAGGAAGGGACACCTTCATACACAAAAACAATCCTTAGAGGCATTGTTCTCTTTCTACGTGTGCTGAAGAATTTAGCACATGTGGAAAGAGGGAAACATTGAGGAAAAAGAAAGATATTTCTCTTTGTTGTGCCTTACTGGCGAATGCATAGAATTTAGATGCATTCCCAGGGGCAAAAATTTGGATTGTTTCTTGAGGAGGTGTGAGCCCTTCTTAATCAACAACCACAGCCCCTTTAGGGTGAACAACTAAAGTGACTAAATCAATCTGTGCTTAACCTTCTGGTAGCTTGGCACAAAAGCAGTTATGCTTAACTTAGAGACAAATTGCAAAGTAGGTTTGCTGAACACTAACAGTAATATAGTGAAAACCCAACACCAGAAAAATCCCACAAAAATGTAGAAAAATAGAGTACATTTTATTATATGATAAATGTGATACCATTGTTATAGCTATTCACTTCTATATCTGTGACTCCTTCACAAAACTCTCTCATGAATGTCCTTTTCTCCCATCTCTTTTTCGGTTCATGTTTTTACATGAAACACCTAGAGGCAGCACCATCCCGAGAGGCACATCTTCAGTACCATTATAAACGTTGGAATAAGTCCATTTGGACAAAAAATAAAATCCAGGATTTGCATATATCAGCCCATCATAATTAACTGCAGAATACCTGGAATTCAATCCAAATGTACTCGGATCGGATATACGTTCTAGGGAAAATGTTCTTTTGAACAGTATTATTCCTGAACAATTAATATACAAAGAATTGTCTGTAAAATTCACTATGGGACAACAAGCAGCTACATAACCAGCCTTTAGGGGTACTGTTATTTCTTTATAATGCCACCCACAAGTGTTTTATTCTGTTCCTCCATTTCAAAATGATCACAGTATGTGCTGTTGTCACAGCCGGGGTAACCCTCACCCTGCAGCTTTCGGATATACAGACATGGTCCAGGATAACCAAGTCCAAACATTCCCTTCACTTAGAACAAGGTTTGGTGGCCGGGTGTACGTGTAATTGACAAGTGACAAGGGATATGCGGTCCTGAGGCTAGCAACTGAACCAATAGAATAGCAAGTAGTCCCATTCCCAAAGAATCTCTTATGTGCTGCCACAAACATGTTATTCATTGTAGCCCTCCCATCTCGTCCCTGAGGAATGGGTCTGCTTATGTCGTGTGTACCATATACACCTTCCAAAAACCATAACACCCCCCATATTGTTATCACCACCATTACCAGAACAATAACACACACAATCATACTTCGAATGGACCAAACTGCACAAGGTTGGCTGTGACTATTGGCTGCTCCTCCTCATTAACTGGTCTACCAAATGGATGCATAATGAAACAATAAACAAGGAAACACAATATGACAATAGAATGTGAGTGTTCCTAGAGTCCGTCAGAGCCTCTCAGGTACAGGCTTCTATTGTCCATCAATCAGTTAGCGCTCTTGAGCACCAGCGGGGGAGCTTGCTCTGTCCTAAGCTCTTTTCCTACCATGTTCCACGCTGATAAAGGTGGTATATTCTCAGAGTATACTTTTCCCTAACCAATGTCCAAACAACAAAAGCAAAGCAGATGATTCCGATCAGTCGTCGGTACTGCCATTCAGTACTTTCCTACCTGGTACAGTCCATCCCTAATACTTTTTCCTTCTTAGGCTCAGTGGTCCTTGACCGCGGATGTATATTGTACCTGGCAGCCCCAGGCACCGTATGATCAGAGAACAGAGGCCCCTGGATAGCTCGTATTTCTCAGCCAAGTTCAAAACTTCATCATTCTCCTTATCTGTTTGGGTCCAGATTATTCCCTCCTTGACCCACTTGTCGTAAGGCAACAGCAAAGGTATCTTCTTGCAGTGGGTGGCATGCACCAAATTCTTATGACCTGCAACCTTTACAGCAGTTTGGGTGACCAGTAGAACCTGCTCGGGAATTTTCCACCTTGGCTACAAACTCTTCTTCCTCTGAAAATGTTGGATAATGATATAATCACCAGACTGGATGTTGTGGCCAGGTCCTTCAGGTTTCGGAAGAAAAGAGTCTCATACCTGTTGGTGAATAGAATGCAGACTTTCTGTTAACTGCCCAAGATAATCAAGCAACACAGGATATTCAATCTCAGAATTTTTTGGTCTGGGCGTAGGATACCCCAGACATTCGCTGGGCATCCAAACACCACCTCCAACGGGGAGAACCCAGATCTAGAATGTGCTTTAGTTCTAGTTGACAAAAGAGCTAATGAAAGAGCATCTGACCATTGCAACCCTGTCGTCTCCTGAATTTCAGTTTGAGAGTACCATTGTACTTCTCAACAAGGCCTGCTAACTGGGTGATTGGCAGAATAACATTTCTGTTTAATGTAAAAACATTCACAAATTAACTTAATCACTTTCCCATTAAAATGAGACCCAATATCACTCCAGATAACTCTGGGCATTCCGAAACGGGGAAAGTTGTAGTGGCCGTATTGTCTTTAGTGGGATAAGCCTCAACCCACTTACTGAACGTACATATCATCACTAAGACTTACTTGAGATTATTGCATCGCTCCTACTCAATGAAGTCCATTTGAAGGACTTCAAACGGGAATGTAGGTGGTGCAAAATTACCGGGTTGTGTAGGGGTACCCTTCCCTGGATTGTGCTTCATGCAAATTATAACATTTTTCACCAAATGCACAGTTGTTTTGGAAATGTTGCGTATAACAAGAGGGAGAGAGAGGACTAGGTAGCTAGTCTGAGTCCCCTAGGGTTTATATGTGATTAAACAAAAAGGACTAGCTTAAGTTGACCAAAGTGTTACAGTACTCAAATTAGTTCTGTCATGGGCACCTTGTTGGTGTATTCATGAAGCCCTCACCCACCAACCTAGTTGGTGGCATGCTTCATCATCGAGCCCACCCAGTGACACCTAGTATGTCCCGGGTGTGCTAGGACGCCTGATTACAGTGGAGCTGGTATATTGCTGAGAGTGCAGTGAGGTTGGGTGAGTTGTGATTTAAAACGGCTTGGTGGTGGTCCCAGTACCCGAGGGTAAATTAAATTTTAATAACTGGACCATCACCAGCGGTTAAAAGTAAGGCTACAGGACGCGTAAGGGTGGCGAGTTACTGCCCCCTGCGTCCTTCAGATGGTCGACATGTTTCAGCCAGTGCCTTAAAGTATTCTGGCTTTCCTCAGGACCGATTTTTAAAAAGGTGTGGTGAAATAAAACAGACTTAGTGTTGTGGTACAGACTATGTGATACACACACTAGGGCGTTTTTCTATATGTGAGAGGGGGATTCCCTTCTCATTCATACGCTTTGTTTTATTAGCCAAGGCTTCCTGGAGGGAAGCGGTAAGGGGATGACCAGTCTTTCTGGTCAGTGCCTACCTTGTACCTGTTGTCCCGCCGTCGTCCTCCGGTAGCTTTACTTTTAACCGCTGGTGACGGCCCAGTTATTAAAATGTAATTTACCCTCGGGTACTGGGACCACCACCAAGCCGTTTTAAATCACAACTCACCCAACCTCACTGCACTCTCAGCAATATACCATCTCCGCTGTAATCAGGCGTTGTAGCACACCCGGGACATACTAGGTGTCACTGGGTGGGACCGATGATGAAGCATGCCACCAACTAGGTTGGTGGGTGAGGGCTTCATGAATACACCAACAAGGTGCCCGTGACAGAACTAATTTGAGTTTTGGAAATGTTACCATTGCACCAAACCAGAGATAACAGTTTACAAATGCCGTTTGCACTAACATGAGCTGGACCATGTGCCATAGTAACCAAAGGAAGTACGTATGCATCATGTAACATCCATTTCTGCTTCCCAGACTAATCAATCCAACATCCTTCCTCATTTAACTGTGCTGTACTTTCTTGCCATTTCACAAATTCTTCTATTGTGGCCTCACTTTTTATTTCTTTCAGACTCTCAACTGTATCTTCAAAAATAGCAATCTCTACCACTGTACGCAATGTAGTGATAGCATACGCTGCAGTGGTGGTGCCATCTGGCAGTTTGAAACAAGACAGAAATTAAGATTAAGACTCGCATCTCTGAACACAAGAGTACGATTCGTAATAAAAATACTAACAGCAGCCTGGCAGTACACTGGGATAACAATAGACATACAATAGCCCAAGTTAAATTCCAGATCCTTGAAGTTGTTACCCCCACACCCGGAAAGAGTTTAACCAGACATTGCTACAGAGGGAGGTATTTTGGATAAAAAGACTAGACACACAAGATCCCAAAGGGATCAATGACCGAGTAGAATTAGCATGTTTTCTGTGATTCAGGCACGACATATGAACGCAGAAGGACTGGAACATTGTATTCTGACATCAACATTTTTTGTGACCCGTTTGAAATAGTGTTTGCTTTTGCTTTGAAAATTTACTATATATCTCATGTCAGTGAATAACATTGTCCAAATGTCTTCATTTTTCATGGCAGGCTTTTCTTTATATGACTGTTGGCACATGTGTGCTCATACATTTCATCATGGCGTCCGCGTATACACAATGATTCAACTTTCACTTCTCGTGAATGAGTCCATTTTTGATTTTGATGACACCCATGCGCCATTTACATGGCCGGTGCACACTTTTTGGCGTTCGGAACCGGGAGCTTGAACACGATGGGCGGATCTGGTTTACTCCGTAATTGTCTTTTTGGCAACAGGTACGAGATATTGTTGCTTGCACAAGGGAATACGTGGTTTATTTGAGACCTTATATTTATCGCGTTACGTTATTATTCTTTCAGACGATTCTGTTGATCTACTGGCTAAGCTTCTGAGCAAGAAAAGAACGTTTTGTTATTGGGCATTGTGCTATTCTCATCGCAAAAGGTTGGTTTGAGCGATATGCGCTTGGTTTAAATACTGTGTTTTTTCACTTAAATAAGTGTGCTCTTTCTAGACAGACAATCTGGTAATCACTCCATTTTGATTTAGATGTCGTGTCTTTTCGAATGGTATACGGGTGCACGGTGTTTGAGAAAGTTTCTTTAACCGCGCATTTTTTTTTTTCACAACCAATTTTATTGAGCAAATGAGCAATGAGAACGTGGCGTCCCCAAGACCGAAGATCACCACGGCAATCAATACAGCAAATCACATAGGCAGCAAATGATGAAACAGACTCAAGAATAGGCTCAGTATGGAAACCCCCCATTTGCCCACCCTATCCCACAACTCCGACCCCCCCGGCCCCAAACTCTCCCCCCAAACCCCCCTACCACACGTGTACATAAAGCAATAGAATAAAATATGCAGGTGTAGTGCAACCAGAGCGTCGCTGTTTCGGGCCAACAATGTCACTGTAGTCAAATGTCCTCCTCTCGCTCCGCCGGGGGATCCAGGGACAGACCCCGGTAGTCGGCCCATCGCTTCCATATTTTGTAGTGTTTGCGCGGGCAGCCCCTCGCTTCAAAGATCGGCCTCTCCAGACCCATGAAATAATCTAGCCCAGCCTTCCATGCAGACAGGGGGGGGGGCCCTCACCGCTTTCCACGCCCGGGCCAGATCCCGCTTAGCTACGACCAGCCCCAAAAGCAACAAGTGGCGCTTATATATTTTTCCCCCAATCCCCTCCATGATGTGCAGTAATCCTAGTCGGTGGGTACGGGGAAGGTCCCAGCCCAGGACCTCGGACAGACAACTCCACACACCCCTCCAGAACCCAGCCATACAGTATGCATCAGGGACCCAGGCACCGCCCCACAGCGCAAGCATTCCGGAGATGCAATCAACCCAGCTTTCCACAGCCGTTCACGCGTGTAGTAGGCGCGGTGCAAGTATTTAAATTGGATGAGTCGGAGCCGGACAGCAATGGCGGTTCCACGCGGGGATTCCAACGCCTCCCTCCAATCGTCCTCATCGAGAGGGCCAATGTCTACTTCCCACGCCGCCCGAAGAGAGTGCAGGGTAGAAGAGCAGTGGATGACCAGCGTCTGATATATCCTGGAAACCTTTCTGTCCCCCAGATCCCCCATAAACACCTTAGCCTCAACCAGGCTGAACTCCGGCAAGGAATCCAGACCGGCAATGCTCGGGGTAAGGGCATGTCGCAGCTGCAGGTAGCGGAAGAACTGGGACTGAGGCATTTGGAACTCCGCGCGGAGTTCCTCAAAGGACTTGAGGGTGGTGCCGGACATGACCTGGCCCAGTTGTGTAACACCTATGGCTTCCCAGCCCTCAAAGCCGGTCAGGGCCGCCAGCTCCGGGAGCAGACCATTATGCCAAAGTGGCGTTTCGGCCGTTAACTTGCCCCACCAGCCCATGCGGCGCAGGGCCTGCCGCCACACAGCAAAGACCACCCTGGTAACCGATGGCAACACACGGCGCAGGCGAGCCGAATATAGAATGGTGTGAAGCGTGTGATCACCCATGAGTGATCGTTCCAGGGCGTATGCCGGTTCCCCCCTATCGCCGTACCACCATTCGTTAAGAACAAGTAGTTGGGAAGCCTGGTAGTAGGAGAGGAGGTCCGAGGTGGCCAGGCCACCACAGTACGTAGACAAAAAGCATGTCCTCAACGCCACCCTGGCCGCACCGCCATCCCACAGGAAGCGGCCCAACGCAGAATTAACTTGACGGAACCACTGCTGGCCGATGGGGTACGGGAAATTCTGAAGTTGGTACAGGAGACGTGGAAGCGCCACCATCTTGAAGATGGCCGATCTCCCAAAGATAGTGAGCGGCATCCTGGACCAAGTCTTGATATCAGCCTGGACCCGTTCCCACACTGGCAGGACACCACGAGCCCAAGCCACAACTTGCGACTCCGATAGGAAAACGCCCAGATATTTCAGGCCATCCGTCGCCACCCGCAGCCCCTCAGCCCAGGGGTCAGTGACCACTCCGCCACCCAGCACCCACAGGGTCGATTTATTAAGGTTGAGTCGAAGACCCGAGATCTCGCCAAACACGCGCATGACCTCCAGAACCCGGGGACCCGAGAGCTGTAGGTCGGTGAGAAAGAAGAGGACGTCATCCGCATACAGCGCAATCCTATCCACCAGGTCCTCGTTCCAGACAAAACCACGCAGCTGGGCATCCGCTCGCACCCGCGACGCCAGGGGCTCCATGGCAAGGGCAAATAGGTACGGGGACAGAGGGCAGCCCTGTCGAGTACCCCGACCTATATGGAAGCGCCCGGAGGTAGCCCCGGCCACTCGGACCGAGGGCGTTACGTTAGTCTAGAGCAGGCGGACGTATGACAAGAACACCGGGCCTAGGTTGAGGTGGGCTAACAGAGTAAACAGGTATGCCCAGATCACAGAGTCAACGGCTCTGTCCATGTCCGCCAGCAGGAGTGCCGCCTGCTCGTCCCGAGTTCCCATGGCATCAACCGCCGCCTGCGCCCATCGGATATTATGTCGAGTGGACCTACGGGGCATGAATCCGGCCTGGTCGGGGTGGACCAGGTCAGCAATGTGGGGCAACAAGCGGTTCGCCAAGGCCTTAGCCAGAATCTTGGCCTCGATGTTTAAAAGGGAAATCGGCCGGTATGAGTCGTGCCTGTCCGGCGCCCTGCCCGGCTTCAAGAAAACCACGATCTCGGCATGGCGCCAGTCCGGCGGCAGTTCCCCCTGGGTCCGCGCCGCCTCCAGTGCGCGCCGATAGTGAGGCCCCAGCTGGAGGTGGAACTTTTTATAGAATTCGCATGGGTAGCCGCTCGGGCCTGGTGCCTTTCCAGTATTCAATTGACCTAGGGCCTCCCCGAGTTCCTCAGCTGTGAGCGGGGCGTCCAGAGCGGTCCTGGTCTCGTCGGGGACGGCCTGCGGTAGCAGGTCGTCAAGATAGGCGGAGATCTCACCCGTCTCCAGGTGGTCACGGGGGGCGTACTGCGTCTCGTAATAGTGGGCAAAGCTAGCTGCGAGCATGTCTGGGTCTGTCATAACCGAGCCGTCTTCCGCCGTAAGACCCGGCAACACAAGGGGCTGGAAGGTCGCCTGGCACAACCTGTGGAGCATGGTACAGGACTTGTCGCCCCACTGATACACCCTGCTACGCGTGGTGAGCCATGCCTGCCTGGCCTCGTCGTAAAGGACTGAGGCGTACGACTGTTGGGCCTGCAGGAGCTGCCGTATTATGTCGTCGCCACCCCCATCCCGGCCACGCTGCTCCAACTCCTCCACGCGGGCGGCGGCGGTCACAATGGCCTCCCGATGCTTCCGCCGAGCAGCCACGCACCAAGCGATGTCAATGCCCCGCAACGTGGGTTTCAGCACCTCCCATACTACCATTGCATCCACATCCCCCACTAGGTTCTCCCGCCAATAATGATCAATCGCCTCACGCAGGTGATGCACATACTCAGGCTGTTGCAACTGCTAAGACGACATCCGCCATCGGAACGGCTGTCTCTTTGAGGGGAGGGTTATTGTAGCCAGAACTGGGGAGTGATCAGACAGACCTCTGGGGAGTATCACAGCATCCCGGACTCGGCTCAGACAGGCACCCGGCACAAACAAATAATCAAGTCTCGAAAAGGACCCATGCACCGCCGACACATATGTGAATTCACGCGCAGCAGGATGAAAATGGCGCCAAACATCAACCCAACCCAGGCTATCCACAGTTGCACGTAGTTTGGTGGGAGCAGCTGCAGGGGGGGGATCCACAACAACTGGCACCCGCCTCTGGCGATCCAAGCCCGCATCCATAACCTCGTTCCAATCACCCCCTACCAGGGTCAGCACATCCGGAATCTCGTCCCACAACGCAAACAGACGCTCAGACAAGGCCCACTGCAGGGGAGGGGGGGCATACACGTTACCAAAAACCACCTGCTCGGTACCCAGCAGGCCCTTGATGAAAATATAGCGGCCCTGAGGATCAATCCATTGCTTTTCATGTACATATGCCACCCTGCGATGGACCAAGATAGCCACCCCCCGTGAGCCCCTCGTAAAGCCCGCATGGTACACCTGCTGAAAGCCGAACCTCTGGAGGCTAAGGACCTTAGAACCCAGCATGTGGGTCTCCTGAAGCAGCAGCACATCCACCGACTCTCTTTTCCCGCAACGTAGCACAGCCCCACGCTTGATTTTATCCAGGATCCCTCTCACATTCCACGTCACAACACGAAGGGCCTTATGAGGAGACACAGTCGGACGGTCAGCCATCATCAAAACAGTACCCATCACCCGGCCCTCCGCACCACCCCAGCGCACCCCACCAACCAACGAACTCAATAGCAATATACACGTGTGGTCCCACCCCCCCAACCCCAACACTCAGCAGACCCTCCCAGGCCCAAGCCCCCACAAACATCAGCAACAGAACAACACCCCCCTCTGCCCCGCTCCCCCCACCCCAATACCTCAGAGAACATTGAAGTATCTGTCGCGGCATGGAGAGACCCGGGTCCAAAACGGAGAACCCAGGGCCCGCCATACCAATGGATCCCAACACCCCGAGTAGCACACACTCACCTCCCCCCCCACAACACCCACAACCGTGAGGGTCTGAGGCCCAAAGAAGGCGCCTCCCGAGCCCCACAGCGTTCCCGCCAAGAGTCACAGGATTCCTCAGACGTGTATTGACTGGCATATATAAAGTCACACTAGAACAGTCTCACCAGCCGATGTAGGGCAGCACATTACCCGGCAAACAAGGTCCAGTCCCCATCTATGTTCAGCTGCCGGTATCAGAGTGTTCCGAGTCCCTCGCGCCATCAGTCTGCGATGCACTGGCGGAGGCTGACCGCTTCCGCGATCTAGACCTCCGGTGTCGACCCTTTCGGTTCGGGCGGTTCGTCCCCTCCGGCGACGATCCCTGGGACCTGCCCGGGTCCAGCCCCGGCTGGGCATGCGGCCTGAGCTTACTGCTTCGTTGGTCCAGCGGAACACCTCCTCGGGCGAATCAAAGAAATGTGTCCGGGATTGGTACACCACTCGCAGGCGGGCCGGATACAGGAGCGAGTATTGGAGCTTCAGGCCCCTCAACTTGGCCTTAGCGGCCACAAAGGATTGTCTCTGCTGCTGCACCAGCTTCGTGTAATCAGGAAAGATCATGATGGTATGATTTTCATAGGTGAGCGAGCCTTTGTTCCTCGCCTCCCGCAGTATAACATCGCGGTCATGGTAGTTCAGCAGCCGGGCGATGACAGGCCGAGGACGCTCACCCTCCGGCGGCCGCTGGGTCAGGGCCTTGTGCGCCCTCTCGATCACAAAGCACGTGGACAGTGCCCCTTCGGGGAGCCAGCTCTCCAGCCACTGGGTCAAGAACCGCTCCATGTCGTCCTTCTCGCACCGCTCCGGAAAACCAATGAAGCGGAGGTTGTTCCTCCGTGCGCGCCCTTCGGCATCTTCCACTCGGGCCGCCAGTGTCTTCTGGACACACTCCACCTCTGCCATCCTCTTCTTCAGGGCACCAATGTCTGTTTCGGTCACCGTGATTCGGGATTCGGTCTCGGTGATCCGCTCCACCGCATTGCGGAGGTCCTGGCGCAGCAGGGTAACGTCCGCTCCTACCGCCCCAATTTTAGCATCGAGCATGTCCCGGGATTGGGTGATGGCCGCAAGGATCGTTGCATTGTCCGGCCCAGGTCCGCCGCTGCCACCAGCCGCCCCGGAGCCACCACTAGGCCCCGTGAATTTATCGATAGGGCCATGCTTAGGCGGGCCGCCTCCACCGGCCCTGGTCATGGCCGATCACGGGCCCGTCGGGACCGCACACCAGGCGGGGCGGCCACCACCCCCGACGAGTCTCTGGAACCCCTCGGGAGCTGCTACAAGCGCTGGAGGCCCCAGGCCCCGGGATGGAACGTCGGCGCAGGAGTCCCCAAGGAGGAAGCGGGCAGGCCGGCACAGACCCGAAGTCGCGAAACTCGAGGTCCCGGCTTCACCAGGGCGGGTCGGGCCTCCACCACACCTCGTCGCCTACGAGTGTCCGGCCAAGGCGTAGGAATGAATGGCCCCTCCGTGATCCGTGGGCAACTGTAGCTGCAGAGCCGGGCCAAGAGCTGCGCAGTGGATGCCACCTCCACCCGCGCGCCCGCAACCGCCACCGGGCGTCTCAAAACTAGAGGTCCCCGGTCTCCAGCCGGTCACCAGGCCGCACGTCGCCGTCGCCTCTTCTGGGTCTCAGGAGAAATGGAAGCGCAGAATCAAGACACCGGAGCAAGCAGGGGGCCCCACTGAATCGGTGCCAGTCACTAGGTACCAACTGCAGGCTCGGGGGCCAGGATAAATGAACGGATTAAGTCCGGGCCGGCGGGAGCTCTACAAGGCTGCGACCGCCATCTTCGCCCGCCAAGCCACGCCTAACCGCGCATTTTTTAAACGCACTGCCAACGAATGTGTGTTTGCTTTTCAGCTGAATAGGTTCAACCATATCGCGTCCTGGGGGGAAGGATTTTTGAACGTCCTCCCGCTTCCCATAGCCGTTGTGTATTATTGATTTCAAGTGAGTTTTTTCGCTCAGTGTTTTATGTAACCATGTCATATGCACACCGGACATTTTGGTTATCTTCGGTTTGTTTACATTGCAGCACATTGATGCTCCAAGCTTTTCATGCCCGGAAACTTTCACGATTGCATATTGTCTCCCTGCCATCTCTAAGTCCACACAAGTGAGTTAATGCTCTGGATTAGTTTTTGATTAACACCATGTAAATCATAGGATACATGTTTTTCACTTATTCAAATATAATGTTCTTTATTCATTTTTTATACGTTCAAGGCAAACACTTTCTTGAAATATTGTAATGCTGAGTTGATTGCTGCAGTGAACTGTAAACTGTGTAGTTGAAGGTCCTTCAATGAAGTGAAAGAGCATATTTGTTTATGTCTTTCAGGTACATCCCCTGACGAAGGGCCGTGTGGCCCGAAATGCATTGGGCATGGGCAATTCGTGAGATAAAATAGAGTTCTTGATGTGATGAAAATATTGTATCAATTCAGAACAATGAACATTATGACGTAAAATAATGTGTTGATGAATCTATGGTAGAAAAAAATACGCATTGACTGAACAGTTCATCGTTTATGTGTTTTCATACAACTGTACATTTGATTAATTTTTCAACATCCAATTTGGATTCGCAACAGTGCGCAGAGGGCAAGCGGTTTCGCTTGATTATATCATTTATTAGTTTGAAACAAGAGCCATCGACATAAAGTTCTCCTTGGGGGTCAGATAAGAAAATATCAGTCAAGTCTACCGGTCCTTTCGTCTTCTCCTCTGTTCAGAAAATACAATCATGTTTGTCGACTGCATCATTCTCAGAAGGGAGGTGTAGTAACATGGCTGGGTTCAAAGTGGCACATCTTTTGATCGTGATATGCATAGCAAACAATGTAATTCATAACCAGTAAGATGTGCACAGGTGCGGTGCTGTGTCTTTGTCTTATTCAAAAGTGTATCCACAGCATGGGGTACCATGATTCCGAGGTCAGTATTGAGTACGAGTCCAGCCGATTGTCTGATTGAAGTGGCTACAGCCATGACCGCTCACAGACAGCTCGATAGGGCCCTAGCAAAAGGGTCAAGCACAGCAGAAAAATAAGCACAAGGTCTCTGTCTATCCCCAAATGTTTTGGTCAAGACAGAAAGTGCACAGCCAGCCATTTCGTGGACATAGAGCACAAACGGTCTCCTATAGTTAGGTGTGCCGAGCACTGGAGCCGAGCTAAGCGCAGTTTTTAATTGTTCAAAGGATTGCTAACATTCTGGAGTCCAAGGCAAAGGCTCATGCACTAGTTCCGTTGTTAATGCAAGCAAAGGTTTGATTAGTAAGGAATAGTTGGGAATCCACTGTCGACAGTAGGAAGTGATGCCTTTAAAAGTGCGCACATCACTGAGTTTGCGGAAGGAGCATTTTAACGATGGGACTGATGCTTTCAGGGGTCAACCTCCTACCCTCCTTCAACAGTAGGTGACCTAAATAGGTAACCTCCTGTCGACAATACCGAAACTTCGAAAGAGATACCTTATGTCCATGATGTGCCAAATGCAACAACAATTTCACCGTACTATCCTTACAACCTTGTTCCGCATTGAAATCATTTAACAAATCATCCACATACTGTGCCAATACATTACCTGAAAAAAGTGAATTCAACTGACTTTTTAATGCTTGACTATAGATTCTATGACTTTCAGTATAGCCCTGAGCAGCGCAACAGAATCGAAAACCTCTGCCGGCCAGTGTAAATCCAAATAGATAACTCCTATTTTTTTGATGTATAGGAATACTAAAAAATGCATCCTTCAAATCAATAACAGTGAAGAACTTAGCAGTTGATCATTGTTAAGAGTGTGGTGATATCAGGAACCACTGGAAATTGCAGAACTACTATTTTATTGGCCTCTCGCAAATCAATCACAAAACAATAGACATCATCAGCTGTATCAGCGGAATCCGAGAGTGCCCTTTTAAGAAGCAGAAGAATATGACTATTACATAGGTTGCCAGTCGTCTCTTCGATCACTCTCTTGCATATTAAATCCTGAATGATCTGAAGATGGGCCAGTTACCCTGTCTGCGCTATTTTAGACTGTAGACTGCAAAACAAAATGCCATTATCCTTGACCTGTATAGAAACTGGAGGTATATGCACTAGAAACACATTGTTGTCACCAGTGACCCATAACGTGGGTGGTACCTGATCAAACTCCAATGGAAGGGGTGCATCTTTGAATAGACACTGTATAGTACTCACATCCGGACCCATAGTAATATAAACACCCTCAGGAGAACAATAGATAGTAGCGCGTAACATTTTCAATAAGTCCAAACCCATCGAATTCTCACTACAATTTGAAGTTCACAGAAATGGAGTCTCCGCAGTAAAAAGGCCAATGGTAAGTGCAAGGGGTCGTGAAACGGGGCTTACAACCAGTACTTATGAAAAACCCACTGACTATATGTCAGGAAACAGAACTTTTTGTCACACCTGTGTTCACCAAAAAATCCTTAGTCGAGCCTTGCAAATCTGCTTTGACATAAGGACCATGCTGATCTACAGGTATCTAGACTGGTCCCTCACCCTGTCCCTGGCTGTCCTAGCTGTAAGACATGTCTGTCACGTCATCAAAATCATAGTCATCATTCTAGTACTATCCGTCTCTTGGGTCGTCAAAATAATTATCAGAACGGCCCAGAGGAGCTGTATTATTTTGGTGTCTGTCTGTCCCACTGACCCTATTTCTAGAACCTAAATTGGTAAATTGGGTGGACTTCATGCATAGGGTACTGAGCTATTTGAGGAGGACTACCTTCTTATAGGTGCAGACCATATGAAAAGAAAGTGGAAATATTACCAGACACTTCATCCAGTGCTAGGTCCGTAACATAGACACAATCCCTGATATCAAATAATATTTGGGGAGCCTCCATTTTGATATGTGTGTGCCAAAGATCAATCAATGGGTCAGACATGTAGTTAAGGGCATGTTGCTGTATAAAAGGTTCAAAATCATGCACAACCTGCCAAATATCCTCAAGACTATAGATTACATTGTGAGCCCATCGCATTGCCTGATCTGCTATTAACCCCTTGTCTTCCTCCCTCACTCATATCACACCAATGGGCCTGAACGTTCCCTAAATCTAGTCAAATACTTGTCTTCTAAACCACGTACAAGTGTATTAGTAATCAATGACAATGGAGGATAAATTACCGAAACAGGGTATGGTAGGTATTACTGTGGTCAGAGACTGCACCGGAGGTGAAGAAGCAGGGGGCACGGAAACCGGAGCAATACATGTCACTGTCATTGAAGATGTCAAGAAAAGGAAAAGAGTAGGGGGTATGTTAACTGGAGTGGTGGGTACAACAGCCGTAGAGACTGGGGCACATTGGGCAGGCTGGTGCTGCTGAGGAGGAATCAAAGGATATATTCTCTGTGGAACATAGGGTGGCGCGGGTCAGGTATCTAATAAAGCATCCATAAAAGTATCCTCGTCCTCCTGAGCCACATAGGACTTATCAATCTGCAACCGGAATCTCCTGTCCTCACGTTCTATTTCTATCTCTTGCGTATTTTTGTCATAAGCTGTAGCTTTTTGTGTGGTTGCCCCTCTTTCTGATTGTATAGCGAGTATGGCCATGGCAGACTCCCACTGACGAAGCTGCGCCGCCAGTAATCTCCCTGCTTTTTCTCCCTGCTCATAATGTTTCCCTTTCATCCTCTGTAGGGCGTATTCTGCCTTGGAGGTGAAAATACCCTCCAGAGGTGGGCCTCTCTCTTCTATATTGGACAGGGACAAGCCACCAGGATCCCGCTAACCCGGTCATATCTGCCTTGCTCAAAGCCATGGCAACGGGCACATCGCCAGTTGGGCTCGAACCCAAGATTTCACGAGAAAGCCCCTCTATGGGGACCTGCTGGCATATGCATCAATGGGCAGAAACTGTCTTGACCTCTGTGGAAGACAGTTTGTATAATACCCCAGACCAGTTCCTTCACGACGGCGAACTAAAAACATTTGCACAGTTAAGGGCGGAGTTTGACCTCCCGTGCCACAATCTTGGAAATTCATCCAACTGCAGCACTGCCTGAGGAAATGTCTCACCGGTGGCATCTTACCTACACACGTGGGGGAAACACAAAGGCATAACGTCCAGATGTTATGGGGTACTTAATTCCCATCTCTTCTAACAACCCCCGTCAGAAGCTATCTGCACTAGATGGCAAACCCAACTATCAGTTTCCTATGAAGAGGATAAATGGGAAGAGCTCCTAAAAACCCTAGACAGAGGCACCAGGGTGGCGCGATTGAAATTCTGTCTATTTAAGACCCTACACAATTGGCACTGGACACGAACGAAGCAACATAGAGCAGCCTTGCTTCCACATGCAAACTGCTTGAGATGCTCGAGCACAAGCTGCGATACGACTCATATTATATGTGAATGCCCATTGGTGCAACCCTTCTGGTCTTATGTGGGTCGGGTCTTGAGAACCAGGATGCCCCTACAGCTGCCACTCACCCCCTCATTCTTCTTCTTGACCTGCGGCACTCTCCAGAGCTTTCAAAGCCACAACACCGTCTCTTCCACACAGCGCTGGCCACAGCTAAAATACGTATTCTACGGCAAATGAGGTCCCCGACGCCACCATCACAGAAGGCCTGGCCAGTGGCTATGATCCACACTGCTTCCCATGAGCAAGTCGTTTATAACCTCCAGGATCTATCTGACCTGTTTCTTCAGGTATGGGCAACCTACCTGTGCACAGAGGGCAGTACCGAGGAGACCCATGCAATAGGGAACCGGACCGTGCAATGACAACGGCGACAGATGACGATACGTAAGCAGTGTCACGCAAGGTCACCTCATGCACTGGGACTATCCTCCCTATGCTCCAGCCAAAATACATGATCCCAGCACCCTTCCTTTCTCCCCTATACATACCTTATATGAACTAATCAGATACGCCCACTTTGTATCAACCACTCCGCATCTTCAACTACTCTACACCTCCTGATGTCCCTCTAACACTAGGGACGCTTCTAAGGCCTTGCTCGCCCCCATGTACTTACTCGTCCTCTCCTTCCCCCTTTTTTCCTACCCCCCTTTTTTTCTTTTTTCCTCCCCCTTCCTTCACATCTTTATTTGCGGTCACTTCTCTATAAGCTTGTTCCTGAACTCTTTCTCCCCGCCGTTGACACCCCTGCCCTCTCTCCACCTTCCTTCCTCCCCCCCTTCCCTCCCTCCATCTCCACCTCTGGCACCGCAACCCCGCAGGCGAATAACCCCACAAACCACTTGCAAACAGCCCCCCAGCTTCACCCAAGCACCAATGAAGGAGCCCATAGATGATACCATACAACACCATACTCCTCACCATCCCCCTGCACCCCCTGCCTACTCCCCTCTGAGGCCTACACTACCTCCGGCAATGGTGTGTCCACCCCCAGCAATAACAGCAGACACAGTGGCGAGGGATACCTTCCACCATTTGCCATACCCTCTCTTCATATATGGGCTTTGACATGCATCCTATGCTCACAATCCCTTACACCTGTGAACCACCCCAGCTCCAGCCTCAAACACTATTGTTGCCTTCTGGGCTCTATACAGCTCCACCCAAACTCCAGGATTACTCCCCCTATCCCTGGGTAAGGGATAATTAACACCCGAGATACACCCACCTACAAGCTTCCTGCGCTTTGGACAGACACCCCCATATCGCTCTCCCTCTCCCTTCACACCCTTTCCCTCTACCCTATACCCTTTACATAATCTCTTCTGTTTATGAGATGTAGATGCTCCCCATGTCCTCATCATTTTTTGGCCACTGCATACATGTGGCAGATGCTGTTTTCCACGATGTAAATTCTTAAGACCCGCTAATAAAGAATTACAACACAAAAAAATGTAAAAGGGAAGTAGAGCAATTTGGGAATGACGACAAGCAGACATGTTTTGGGGCATTGCCAAATCTGCAAGGCAAATCATGTCTTGGAATGCCCATTTCACTCACACTGAGTGGTGTACAAAAATGACTCTTTTTACAGGATCCCCCCATTTTTGGACTGTTGTAACTGTTTTTTTCCTCCGCTTTTTACAGTGACAGTACAAGCAGGACTGCAGGACTACCATTGTAGCCTGGCTGTGCAGTTTTACAACTGCAAATTGTATCTGCCAAAATAACCAATTTTGAAAGGCCTAAACTCTTCTTTAAAAATAAATAAGCCACACAAAGTAGGCGCTAATGTCACAACCCCTTCATGCATCCTCTGCATATTGGGCCTAGCATGCAGGGCTCATGTCGCTTTACCCCTATGGTGTCTTATGGCAAGCTATGATATCATGACTGATGTTCCCTCAGACCGTTATAACTGATGTCCCCTTGTTAGACCAGATACTCTTCAGGTCGTGTTTCCCTAAACTTTTTGCTTTTTCCTCCTGGGTATTGTGGATTCCCTTGTAGTGGCGTTAGGACTCTGGGCACTTTCCCACTGTAAATACAGTGTGAATAAGCATGAACCCTTCCTACACACGTTGGGAAGTGGTGCTTACCTGATGTTTCAAATCATGTCACTATACTGCCATTGCAGGCCAGTGTATGGGCACTTTCACCTATGATGTTTTTAAGCATATGTCTCAACCCTGTCATTGCTGGCCTTTCACCTATTGTGTTTTAAACATGTGTCCAGCCTGCCATTGCAGGTCAGTGTGTGCACAACTGCACTTATGCTCAGGTTGTCCTTTCTCAATTATTAGCCAGTCCCGAGGGGGCCTTTCATTACCACTGGAGCACCCGGTAAGTCCTGAGGGGTGACGCATGTGGGAGATGAAAGGCCATGTGTGTACCCTGCCCAGGTAGTGAAGAATACCCATGTGTGTTTTCACTACCTAGGTGGTTTGCTCTTACAATAGGCTAACATAAGGAATAGTTGAAATTACTTCAGGCTAACATAGTGGATTGCAGTGAAGCAGCCTCATAATGTTTCCTGTCATTGGATTCACAATAACAAACCCTCTCCTGTGGTAAAGGTACATTTGTCATTATTAGCTTAGAAATGCCACTTCTAGAAAGTGGGCCTTTCTCTGTTCTAAAACTCTGTAGGTACCTTTTAGTTTGACTCCAGCCCACACTGGAGGCTGCATGGGCACTTTTATGTACTCTCCAGTGATAGTGACATGCTACTGGAACTGCAGACCATTTGAGGGCCTGGATGGATTGATTGGAAGGAGAGCTTTTGACACTTGGCCTCTGGAAGCCAGATTATGTTCACTCTTAGAGTAAATTAAGATCTGCATTCTACGGCCTGCGAGGGGCCCACACTGTGTACTTGTGACACCTGGAGAGTGGTGCCTTCTTAAGTGCCCACAACATCTGCTGAATCCCAACTGGTGAGAAAGCAAAAGGCACACAAATGATGGACGGAATGCAGAACAAATCAAACATTTTCCCCCAGTCAAGAGATCTGGGTTAGATCCATTGTTTTTTCTCACCATACCACCCCAGTTTATACCCTGCCATATTCAAAGGAGTTTTGACCCTTGTTCTCATGGGAACAGTCCAGCCCGAAGTGCCAAGCCAGCTCCTCCATGGGAGAGAAACAAACATCCTGGTACCGGTTTCAGGGTATCACCTCACATCAGCCATGAAAGCTTGAATCCTATGTCACTTTGAACCCAGGACCCACATTTGGGCATACCAGGCACACCTAGGGCGAGAAAGCAAAATGACACACAAATGATGTACAAAAGGCAGAACAAATAAAACATTCACGCCCAGTCAAGAAATTTGAGTTAAATTCATTGTTCTTTTGCTCACCATGATACCCCAGTTTAGACCTAGTCCTATGCAAATCAGTCTTGACCCTGCTCTTCATGGGAACAGTCCAGCCTGAACTGCCAAGCCAGGTCCTCCCTACACTAGCAACCTGTATCCTGGGACCGGTTTTGGAGTATCTTCCTTCATCAGCCAGGCTAGCTTGAATCCAGAGGCAGAGTGAACCTAGGACCCATGTCTGGGCATACCCGGCGCACTTAGAGAGAGAAAGCAAAAGATACACAAATAATGGATGGTATGCAGAACAAATCAAACAATCAGCCCCAGTTTAGAGATCTGGGTCAAATCAATTGTTTTTTTTTGCTCACCATGCCACCCCAGTTTAGACCTAGTCATATGCACATCAGTCTTGACCCCGCTCCTAATGGGAATAGTCCAGTCTGAGCTGCCAAGCCAGGTGCTCACTGGAACAGAAACAAGCATCCTGGGACCAGTTTCAGAGTATCACCCCTCATCAGCCAGGCAAGCTTCATTCCAATGGCACAGCGAGTCTGGGGTCCTCTTCTGGACATAGATCTGGGTTAAATCCATTGTTTTTTTGCTCACCATGCCACCCCAGTTTAGACCCAGCTGTATGCAAATTAGTCTTGACCCTACTCCACATGGGAACAGTCCAGCCCCAACTGCCAAGCCAGGTCCTTACTGGACCAGAAGCAAGCATCCTGGGACCGGTTTCGAGGTATCATCCCTCATCAGCCAGGCTAGCTTGAATCCAGTGGTACAGTGAGCCCGGAATCCACATCTGGGCATACCCAGCACACTTAGGGCGAGAAAGCAAAAGACTCACATATGATAAACCTAATGCAGAATAAATCAAACATACATCCCAAGTCGAGCTATCTGGGATAAATCCATCATTCATTTGCTCAACATGCCTGCCCCGTTTAGACCCAGCCATATGCAAATAAGTCTTGACCCTGCTCCTCATGGGAACAGTCCAACCCAAACTGCCAAGCCAGACCCCAACTGGTAGCACGGCATGAGCGTGGAGCTATGAATTGTGCCTGGAGACCAGACTGCCTTATGCAGATCCTAAAATGTATTGCCTGCATCTAAGGAATGGGGTCCCTGCATCGTGGGGACCTCAACCCACATAAGGGTTTTGTTGATGGTGAGCTGATTCACCATTTGTGAGATTCAAGGCAGTCAGCTTCATCGATTGTGCCATATCTCTCTTGTACGACATACCGACTGCATGCTCATTGCATGCTTTTTCTGGTTCACATGTTGTGACCCTCATAGGTGAGGGTGTACCCATAGTAGTGCCTCATTCTACCTTGTGTGGTATTGCTAAACTTGCACCTCTGTGTCCGGAATTGCCTGGTGCGACCAGTGTCACAGCGGACCATGCCTTGTGCCTAATTTCCAGGGGGGTACAGACTTTGCAATTCTTCATTGTGTGTGAGCGGTATTATCTGGTGTGATCCCTATCAACATGAACCGGATATTGTGCCTCATTTACAGGGAGGTACAGAATTTGCAATAGCTCATTATGTGTGCCCGGTATTGTCTGGTCTGACCTGTATCAACGCTCATTGGACAATGTGCCTCATTTCAAGGGAGGTACGGAATTTTCAACTCTTCATTGTCTGTGACCGGAACTGTTTGGTGCGTCCCAGAGCAATGCGCACCAGACGGTGTGCATATTTCCAAGGAGGTACTGAGTTTCAAACTCTGCATTGTATGAGAACGGAATTGTCTGGTGCGACTCATATCACAGTGCACCAGACTTTGTGCCCAGATTGCCTGGGTGCTACTCTGATCAACGTGTGCCTGACGGGGTGTCTCTTTCTTCCAAGAGGCTCCACTGTTTCATTCCCTATTCATCACTTGTTTGTTTTGGGCCCTCAGTGCAGCAGAGCAATTGCCCTCTACTCACCCGGCCCCCGACAACAGCATGTTTCCAGGTAGTATTGTCCGGATCGGAGCTAGGTAGTGAAAGCGATTGAGTGGGCAGAAGGAGCACTTCTAAGAGCGATCTGAAGCAGGTCAAGAGACTGTGTGACCCCCCATGTTTTGCAGAACTGGGCTGGTGCTAGAAGGTACATTGTGAAACCCTTAAGAGTGATCGACTGTCGCCCTCAGCCCACTTCTGATCCGCATCCTGTGAGTGAACTTCCCTAGATGTGGTCAAACCCCCTTTGATAATGGCCTCCTAATAAGTCCTGCTACCTACCCCTACCTTCATCCCAGGGACCCTGACTAAGTGTTACTTTGGCTGCAATCGGCCTAGTGTCGGGGGAAGGCTGTTTATTTCTAACCCGTGGGCGAAGGTCAATCAGGGTGAGTTGGAGGGTGGAGGGAGGCTTGAGTGACGAGGTCTACAGTGTGCCACCCATTGATCTGCCGGGTATCATATGCACCGCATTTTGATGCTGTGTACGTATATGTTTAAGTATGTTCAAATACGGACCGGGCTGAGATCCCTTGCACTGCATATCGGTGCTGAGTGAGTGTATATGTTTGGGATTGGCTACCTGCGGACTTGCCGGGATTCATTACACAGCCCAGCGCTGTTGCTTTGCAAGTTGATTCCTTGCCAAAAGAATACTATGTTTGACATTGGTTTTACCCATGTGACCTTGGCCCACAGTGCTCCTTAAAAGTGTTGTAATTGTTTATTTGTAAATATTTTTGATATTGTTGTGATCTGGGGTGCACCCCATGACTATGTGGTATTGAATTGTTTAATGATTTCCAGGATGGGTCAAGTTTTGCTCTACATAAAAGAGCTGGGGGGTAAAGTAGGATCTTTACCAAGTGTGCATAATACTTATGTAATTTTTAAATCGGTAAGGCTTCGTACTGCTAGCAATATTTCCAAGTGTGACTCAGGCCCTTAAATACATGATGTTCATGTTGTGTTAATTAATGTGTGTGTTGAATACAAACTCTATTTACATACACCAAGTGTGAAGTTTCTTTTGTGATGCTCAGTCTATTTAGCATGTATGAGTGCTGTCCCAATGCTTCACACATTGCCTCTGTGATAAACCTGACTGCTCGATGCCAAACTACTGAAGTGTGACAGCAGGTTATACAGTGAGTGTAATCACTCACCACTGACGGGAGTGGGAGGTTCTGGCAGGCTAGGGAATCGCCTCAGCCAACCAAAAAGTGCCAGTTCCAACACCCCTTAACACCCACAAGACTGATGATTCACCCACATCCTCATGGTTGATGTTTCCCTCACCACTTTTATAACACTCCAGCACCCTCATAGCTGCTACTTCCTCAACTTTCCATTACACTTGAATCCTTGCAAGCTGTCCCCAGTATCCCATGAGCCAATGGCTAGCCTTGCTCTCGCTGTTACTCTCGCTGTTACTGGGGCCTTTGTGTTTTCCATTATGCACGTTCAAGCAAAAATTGTGTAATTGTCTGGTCCAATGGTCCTCGGGATCTCACGATGCTCTATGGGGTCCACCTCCCGACAGCCCCTGGGTCTGAATGTGAACAGACACACAGGAATGGTCGAGCGAGGGATATTCAGGAAGGGAAGGAAGGGAGCAGCTGGGAGGGGAAGCTGAAACGAGAACAAGGCACCATGAGACAAGCACAGACTATATATATATAAATCACTTCTAAGTAACCTTTTACCCCCACCCTAGTGTGAAGTGAAGGCGGTATACCTGGAGAGGAATAATTAGATGGCTTTGCCTGGCAATCAGAAAAGTTGAACTTGTAGCTCAATCTAAAACACAAGAACCCTGTGGTCAGTCTTTCCTCTGTGATGTTTTAGTGCACTAAACACAACAGTATTAGATCACATACCAACATAAATGTCTAATATGGCTTCAACAGGGGTCAGTATGGTAGTTAGCCAGCCAGGCGAAGCTCATAAGCCCCTGTTGCACAAAATAAAGAAACGAAGACAATAGTTATTGTCTAATACACTGGATATGTATCGCCAGGTTACTTCACCAGACATACACACGATACTGCATGCAAAGAGTAACCTGATTGTTCTGGATCCTTATGCAAATACTAGTCTGCTGCCTTGAAAAGCTGAATACGTCTTCAGTTTTACAATACTCCCGAAGTTAATAATGCACTTCCGGGCAATCAGAGTCTCATGCAGGTAATTCCAAAATTCCCCCTTTCCGAAGAGGAATTAGGCAAGAGGAAGACGAGTGACAAGAACAATTGCACTGTGAGTCAGGAAGCCAGTAATTCACCGCAGCCTAGGATGGCAGTTCACGGATCACAGATGCTCACCCGATAATCCTCCCAACAGCTATACACTGAAGAAGCCGCTAGGCAAACGGCAGACCTCAGGGAAGTTCAAAAACAGGAGCCTCAGCCGAGGACTCCCCAGGAATGGATGGCGCCGCAAGGCGCAACACACCAACAGAAGCAGAACGCTCCAAAATTACTCACCAGCCGGATAATAGAACAAACCCAAAAAGGATACGCTGGTAACGCTCGGAACAGCCTTACCGTCACACAACCAGAATCAACGGCGGGCGCTGTTCTTCCTCCACCGGTAATGTTCCTTGCGCGTGTGACGTCATCACCACGGGCGTCGCGCGCGCTGACCCTGGAAACATGGGAAATGTAGTTTTAAGTTACAGCAATGCGTCTCAAGGCAGGGTTCGAGACTAGACCCCGCCGTGAGACCTGACAGTACATCCCTCTCCCGAAGAACACTGACAGAGGCATGGTTTGGTCGGGAAGCGTCGATGGAACTGCCTCACAAACTTGGGTGCATGGACATTTGAGGCAGGCTCCCAGGAATTCTCTTCATTACCATACCCCTTCCATGATACCAAATACCACAATCTGGTGCGGTATATCTTAGAGTCTACAATTCCTCTCACCTCATAGTCTTCTTCGTTATCCACGACGACCTCAGCAGGAATGAGTTTTCTGTGTATTCGCGTGGGTTTCACCAAAGACACGTGAAAGGCAGGATGGATGCGCAAGGAAGATGGCAGAGCCAGTTTAACCACCACAGGATTGATTAGCTTGATAATCTTGTACGGGCCTATATATTTGGGGTTGAAAACACTATAACGCTTAAAGCGTATGTTTTTGGTGGATAACCAAACGTAATCACCCACCTTGTATACCGGTCCTGCTTGTCTGTGCTTGTCCACATAGGCCTTGTACCTCGCCTTGGCCTGTCTTAACTGACTCTGGACATGCTGCCATGTCTTACGAATGATCTGTAGTCTTTCCTGTACTTCAGGGACAGGGGTGGCTGATGCAGGATGGTGAAAAGGCAGGAAATTAGGATGAAAACCATATGTGCTGAAATACGGAGCTGTCTTGGTGGAACCATGTACTGCACTGTTATATGCTATTTCAGCTAGCCATAATCTGTCTACCCAATCTTCCTTAGTGACCTCTACATAGCATCTCAGGTACTGCTTTAGAGTTTGATTGACCCTTTCAGTTTGCCCATCGGTTTGAGGATGGAAACTCGTAGAGGTGCTAGATGTTATTCCTAAGGCTTTGCACCATGTCTTCCAGAACCTTGCGGTGAACTGGCTGCCTCTATCGGAGATTATCACTCGGGGTAATCCATGTAGCCTCACTATGTTGGTGAGAATAAGTCTGGCTAACAAGCTAGCAGAAGGAACCTGTTTACAGGCGATGAAATGAGCAATTTTGGTTAAGTAGTCGACCACCACCAGGATGGCAGTGCACCCCTGATCTTTCGGCATGCCCACCACAAAGTCCATTGAAATGTTTTCCCAAGGCAACTCAGGAGTGGGAAGTGGTTGTAGCAATCCTGCTTGTCTGGAGTGTTGTACCTTCATTTGACTACATATAGGACACTCAGCCACCCACGCAGCCACTTCCTTCCTAATGTTGGGCCACCAGAATTGTCTTTGTACTCGTTCCAGAGTCTTGCTGATTCCATTATGGCCCGCACACGGTGCACTGTGGCACCACTGGAACACTTGTTTTCTTAAGGCTTGGATGGGCAACAACAGCTGTCTCTGTCTCATCGGAAGACCCTGAACCATCTTCCACTCATTGTGTTCACTTAACCATTTCTTCCATTCATCTTTCTGGATATTTCTGATAACACTTCTGAGAAACATATGGGTACAGGTGACGCCTATCACCTTCTTTGGGTCGATTATGGACTCCTCCCTTGCGTCGGTCTGTTCCGTCTTAGTGAACTGCCTCGATAATGCGTCCGCTTTTCTGTTATCCTTTCCTGGTCGGTATGTGACAATGAAGTCGAAGTCCGCGAAATGCATCATCCAACGCATTTGCCGAGGTGTTAAATGGCGTGCAGCAGTCATGTATTGCAGATTACGGTGGTCGGTAAACACAGTTACTACATGTCTCGCTCCCATCAAGTGATGTCTCCATTCCAGAAAAGCGGTTCTTATTGCCAACAACTCCTTTTCAGCTATTACGTAATTCTGCTCCGCCGAATTCAGGGTGCGAGAGAGGTAAGCTACAGGATGTAACTGGCCTGTATCAGAGTGACGTTGGGACAATACTGCTCCTACAGCAGAATCGGAAGCATCCGCTTCTACGATAAAAGGTTTACTGGGATCAGCGTGCACCAGCACAGGAGCAGAAACAAAAGCCTTCTTTAGTTCATCGAAACCCCTCTGAGCATCTTCCGTCCATTCAAAGGGCACCTTCTTCTTTAACAACCTTGTCATTGGGGATGCCATCGCTGAAAAGTTTTCAATGAACCGACGCTAAAAGTTCGCAAACCCGATGAAACATTGAATGTCCCTTACAGTCTTGGGTATGGGCCAATTCTTCACTGCCAGAATCTTTCTTTCAGACATTTCTTGACCATGGGGTGTGAGCACCACCCCTAGAAACTCCACCGAGGTAGTGTTAAACTCACACTTGCTGAGTTTGCAGTAGAGATGGTGTTCCAGTAATGTTCTCAAAACAGCCTTCACATGTTCCACATGGTGTTCTGTGCTGTTGGAATAGATCAGGATGTCGTCAATGTAAACAACAACGAAACGATCTAAATAGTTCTTGAGTACATCATCCAGGAAGAACTGGAAGGCGGCAGGCGCATTACAGAGCCCGAAGGGCATCACTAGGTACTCGTAAAGTCCAAAACGGGTCTTGATGGCCGTCTTCCATTCATCGCCTGGACGCATCCGAACCAGGTGATAAGCCCCCTTGAGATCCAGCCTCGTAAAAACAACTGCATTTTTAACTTGTTCCAACAACACGTTGATGAGGGGAAGGGGATATTTATTCTTGACTGTAATGGCGTTTAGAGCCCTATAGTCTGCACAAGCGCAGAGTTCTCCATTAGCTTTCGGGATGAAGAACAACGGGGAGGCTGCTGGGGATTTGGATTCTCTGATAAAACCAATCTTCAAAAGCTTGTCTAGGTATTCACGGAGATGTACGGTTTCTGGTTCAGTAAGCGCATACACACGCCCCGCTGGGATCTTAGCACCTGGAATTAGGTCAATTTGACAGTCGTAAGACCTGTGCGGTGGTAAAGTTTCTGCCTTTCTTTCGCTGAACACCTCCGACAATTCACGATACTCAAATGGCAGTTCTACATCCTGTTCGACAGCGGTGGCTATGTGATGTATACTAGCTAAACCAGACGCAGGTCCGGAATTCACAGGGTAACAGTTTTGTTGACAGTAATCCGACGTGAAGTGTAGGGTTTGATTTTCCCAATCTATGATTGGGTTGTGTCTACGCAACCATGGAAGACCCAGAATCACTCCGTACTGAGGCGCATGAATGATATTAAAAAACAACCTTTCCTGATGTTCAGCAACCATTGTCATACCAAGCTCCCTGGTTTGCAGTCGGATGGGACCTAAATCCAACTTTCTGCCATCCACGGCATACACTGCTTCGGGAATCTCTTTTTCTTCTAGAGCAATTCCTAACCCAATAGCCTTGGCATGATCCATAAAACACCCGGTTGCTCCCGAATCCAACATAGCTTTTATTGTTAACGTCTTCTTTTGTACTTCCAACCTAACATCCACAAAAAAATGTAGACCTTCTTGTCTCTTATCTCCATCCAATGAAGGGATAATGAACGTACTTGAAGGAATCCCTTCCTCCACCTTCAAGCCTTCTCGTTTCCCGACTCTTGTTCAGCAGCCACCACAGACACCTTCTTGTAATCTGTTCTTGTTTTGTTCCTGTTAGGGCATTCCCGAATGAAGTGCCCTTTCCGGCCACAATATAGACACAAGCCTTTCTTTCTTCTATATTCCCTTTCTTCCGAAGTTAACGGAGACCTCACAGCTCCTATTTCCATGGGTTCAGGTTTAAATTGGCTTGCCCCCTCCAGCCCTCTGGGATTCTCATATCTTGGGGTTATCCGGTCCTTTCTTCGGTTGTCACCCTTACGATCACTTAGGCGATGATCTAGTCTCAAGACTAGGCTAATCATGTCTTCACAGGTACTGGGCTGAGGATCGATCTGTGCAAGTACATCTTTCATTTCCTCTGTGAGGCCGGTATAGAAAATGGCATGTCTTTTTTCTTCAGGCCAATCCGTTTCCGCGATAAGCCTTCTAAAATCGTTGAGGTAGGTTATCAAATCTCTATTACCCTGTTTCAGGCCTAACAACTCCCTGTCTGCTGTTAGTGTAGCTGACCTGCGATTGAAAGTCTTCTCAAAATCAGCCCGAAAGGCCTCCCAGTCTCTTAACAAAGGATCATCTCTTTTCACTAATGGTACTGCCCATTGCGCAGCATCTCTTGCTAGGTACGAGATGAGGAAAGCTACTCTGGCGTGACTGGTATTAAATACCTTGGGCTTGCAGGAAAAATGCAACAACACCTGTGTAAGAAACACCTGCACCTTACTACTATCCCCATGGAAACGTTCTGGGGGGGCCAGGGGTATCGGGGCGGGAACTTCTACTACGACAGAAGATGCCTGCTGAGTACCAGCACTGAAAGGGTTACGACTCAACCTATCCACTTGAGCCTGCAACGCAGCAGTCTCGGTCCTAGATGCTTGCAGCTCAGTTTGGACCAGCGCCAGGGCTGCCAATATATCATCCATAGTGGACATTGTATCGTGAAATCGGGAGGACTAAATTTCTTGGGCCGTTGATTCTGTCAGGTCCAATGGTCCTCGGGATCTCACGATGCTCTATGGGGTCCACCTCCCGACAGCCCCTGGGTCTGAATGTGAACAGACACACAGGAATGGTCGAGCGAGGGATATTCAGGAAGGGAAGGAAGGGAGCAGCTGGGAGGGGAAGCTGAAACGAGAACAAGGCACCATGAGACAAGCACAGACTATATATATATAAATCACTTCTAAGTAACCTTTTACCCCCACCCTAGTGTGAAGTGAAGGCGGTATACCTGGAGAGGAATAATTAGATGGCTTTGCCTGGCAATCAGAAAAGTTGAACTTGTAGCTCAATCTAAAACACAAGAACCCTGTGCTCAGTCTTTCCTCTGTGATGTTTTAGTGCACTAAACACAACAGTATTAGATCACATACCAACATAAATGTCTAATATGGCTTCAACAGGGGTCAGTATGGTAGTTAGCCAGCCAGGCGAAGCTCATAAGCCCCTGTTGCACAAAATAAAGAAACAAAGACAATAGTTATTGTCTAATACACTGGATATGTATCGCCAGGTTACTTCACCAGACATACACACGATACTGCATGCAAAGAGTAACCTGATTGTTCTGGATCCTTATGCAAATACTAGTCTGCTGCCTTGAAAAGCTGAATACGTCTTCAGTTTTACAATACTCCCAAAGTTAATAAGGCACTTCCGGGCAATCAGAGTCTCATGCAGGTAATTCCAAAATTCCCCCTTTCCGAAGAGGAATTAGGCAAGAGGAAGACGAGTGACAAGAACAATTGCACTGTGAGTCAGGAAGCCAGTAATTCACCGCAGCCTAGGATGGCAGTTCACGGATCACAGATGCTCACCCGATAATCCTCCCAACAGCTATACACTGAAGAAGCCACTAGGCAAACGGCAGACCTCAGGGAAGTTCAAAAACAGGAGCCTCAGCCGAGGACTCCCCAGGAATGGATGGCGCCGCAAGGCGCAACACACCAACAGAAGCAGAATGCTCCAAAATTACTCACCAGCCAGATAATAGAACAAACCCAAAAAGGATACGCTGGTAACGCTCGGAACAGCCTTACCGTCACACAACCAGAATCAACGGCGGGCGTTGTTCTTCCTCCACCGGTAATGTTCCTTGCGCGTGTGACGTCATCACCACGGGCGTCGCGCGCGCTGACCCTGGAAACATGGGAAATGTAGTTTTAAGTTACAGCAATGCGTCTCAAGGCAGGGTTCGAGACTAGACCCCGCCGTGAGACCTGACAGTAATTGTTTCCTACTCTTTGGTTCTGATCAATAAGTTGCACCTGACCATTCTGCAAGGTCAAAGAGTGTACACACACATTTTTTCTCAAAGGTTCAAGACCCTTCCAGAGGGCCATGTGATCCACATGTCACAAGTGATCTACCACATTCAATGAGCCTTCAAAAGGTATGTAAACCCAACCCAAGGCAGAATCGTGGCTTGGCCTCACTCACTGCGAATAAGCTACTCTGTTCACACTCACCTGAAGAATCCTGCCAGAAGCAAGAAGCGCTCCAGGTTTCTTAAAGTCCATTAAAACCAGTGGTACTCGTGGCACCCATTCCTTTGCCGTCTTCCTCCTCACTCCCTCCTGCACAACTACTCTGAACCCTGCACAACTCCCTGAGTAAAAACCTCAAGATCTTCCTCGATCTTCAGTCAAGTGAAAGAACTGGGCTATGCACTTGATATCAGGTTAGTGCACAGTAAACATTCTATAGTAGTAAGCAGGACTGAGTATCCCAATCTTCAAAGACTATAGACTTTCCCTCAAGTTATCGCTCTGATTTACTACAGCGCTTCATGTTTGTTTATACTCCCGACCTTTCCTACAATCTTGCTGCAAGAACTTTACCATGCAAGGATTGAAGATTTGAGCTCCGTAATTCTCTTATGTATCTTGGATATATGTATAGACCTTGCATCAAAATCTGTATTTTAAGTTTCCTAGGAGTGCCGCACTCCAGTCTATGATTTTGGTTATTCTGCTCTAATGCTGAGCTGCAGACGAAACCTGTAAGTTTGTGTCACTAAATTTAATGCATATTCATTGTATATAGATATTTGTTAGTGTACTGATTTTAACTGCCCCCTCTTGTCATTTACAGTGCATTGCGTCATCTCAAATCAGAGGTTCTGGTCCCAGGTACATCTACCTCCCTAACGTAGAAGGTCTCAGAAGTGACACATCCTGTTGCATAGTGTCGCACAGCCTCAGAGCTGATCCAATACCGCAAGTCCCTTTTTTTTATATTATCCCAATCGCCTTTCCCCCTTGGGGACAGAGTGTGCTCTAACCTTTAGATTCATAGGCATTTGCTGTCCTCTGGAGGGATAGGAGGTCCAGCATCGGCTCCAGTGTTGTCTCCAGGTGAGTGCATGACACTTACTGCCTATAAGGTGCATAGTATTTAAAAGTAGGATATGTAAATGTTTACTGCTAAACATGTTCGAACATTTTAAAACATGTCATTTACATTGTAGCAGGGTTGGCTGATCAATAGGAAAGCATTAGAATACGTTATTAAATTATATAATGTAATCTACAGTTAGGAAACGGCTACAAATTTCATTCTTGGACTTGAAAAAAAATATCTATTGCAAGCCCAATTGACAGGTAAAGTCAGATTTCCAATATGTATTATGGAAAAGGTGCTTTTAGAAAGTTACTTATTCCCCTGCCTAAAGCCCCTGGAGGCTCATTTGCATGAGCTAAAACTGTCACACAAAAGCTGAATTGCCCACTTGATTAAGTGTGACCTTTCTCCCAGAGAGGAAAAAAAGGACTTGAGTGTTGGGAGCTGTTCTGTTCCTCTGGCAGGATGGCCCTTCGGGATGTATGCAGGAATTTGATTAACTGCAAAGGGGCCTACCCTGTCACAGGCAAATGCTAGCTGAAACCTGGGGAGGGCCCTTCTTTGTTTCCCCAATCAGGCAGGCACCAATCCTAGTGGGAGAGGAGGTGCCCTCAGTACTCGTTTGAAGTGGCCACAGAGAAGATTTGCTAATTTCCTTGCCCACACCTCTTGCATTGACACATAGACATTGTACAATGAGAGATGGGTTTCACCATCTTGGATACTGGCAGAATGGTGTATTAGAACTGCTGCAAAAATTGATAGAGTAACCCTGAGAACTTTTTCCATACTGGTTAGGGAGGGGTCAGGAGTCTCACCCATCAACGGGCTCTTGCAAAACAGAAATGTGGCTCCCCTGGGCACCCTCTAGGAACACTACTTGATATTTGGAAGAAAGAAAAAACTGCAGCTGAGAACTGTGAGGAGACCTGAAAGGCTGGGCCTGCTCCTAATTGTACACAGGGTAAAGAAGTTGATTCCAAGCGGCAGTCGGCTGGCCTCCTGTAAATCTACTAGGACACATCAACCTGCAAGAATTTTTTTTCCTGAAAAGCCTACCTGATCAGTTCCAACTCGATCTCCCATGGACCCTGTTGGCGGCTTCTGCTGGAGTCAGTTTTGACCCCCAAATTGCTCTGTTTCTGAGGTTCTAGGACTCTTAGCTGTGTCAAAGTGCACTCCTCCCTACATCCTGAAATACCTGGGGGCAGATTTACCTGCCCCTTGTGCCACTGTTCCATCACTTTTCCCATGTTAATAATAACTCAAGAGTGGCACAAGGGTCTTGTAAATAAGCCCCCTGTGATTTAGAATTGTTTGGGCTCCAAAGACTTCACGAGTACCGGGACAACCCTGCTAAGTCAATCCAACAAAGGTGTGTTGCCACTGGGCCATAGATCCAGCTGCTCTCACTCTAAGCTTTTCAGCTGCAGCCAATCTGATTCAGCAGGATATTGTGGAAAAGTTATCCACTCTTGTTGAGCCCTGACTTGTGCTCAATTATTATCAATCACACCTAGGCCCCACTCAAGCAAAACCAGATTTCTGCTGTTCGCACTTAATGAGTTTTGGTGCTATTTTATGTAAAGTTTTTTCTCAGTTTTCCCTTATTGGACTTTTGTTGTTTTGATGCCTTTTTTTCAATAAATTATTCTCTATTTTGCTAAATTGTAGAGTGATTTTATTGTGTTGTATTTTAAACTTTGTAACTGTTTTGGTACTTTCCAATTGCTTTACACATTTTCTTAAATTAAGCCTGTCTGTTTTGTGCCATGGCTACCAGGGGTGGCCTCAGGTTAAAATTGCTGAAACCTTTACTGGAACTAACAAGACAATGGCAATATTAATTGTGCTGGACTCCCATGCACACCATCAAATAATCCCCTCTCATAGAAGTGGGATTTAC
Source organism: Lissotriton vulgaris (assembly GCF_964263255.1). NCBI lineage: Eukaryota > Metazoa > Chordata > Amphibia > Caudata > Salamandridae > Lissotriton > Lissotriton vulgaris. The sequence continues at coordinate 98,666 of NW_028247202.1, forward strand.
GGCTATGGAAATCTCAACACTCATAGCAGAGATCTTGCAGCCATAGCTGAGTTTACACCTGCCAGGAATCAATGTGTTAATGTCTGGTAGACATAAAAAGGGTAATTGCAGTCATACATTTCCGATTGTGGCCAAATGTACCTTTGTGGATAAGGCCCTGAGTCATTAAGTCATATTTAATGTTCTGCTCAGGCTTACAGTAGGAAAAAAGAAAATATTAAGGGGGCATTGGCTTGGACAGGGGCTTTGTAGTTGTACGCATTTTGTAGAAGAATGCTTAAGGGAGAGGATAAGCAGCTTATTGAGGCAGTAATAAAAAATGTCGATCTTGCTCAGATGCATCTACTGAAAGTTAGTATTGGGTCTGGTAGCTTAGACAAAATTGAGTAAACCTAGGGCCTTATTTAAAAAGCAAATGAAGCAGTGTGGCATCGCAGGCCATTTTGCTGTGCCTAGCGGCTTCATTTTAAAAGCATAGGGATGTGACGTATTAACAACAAAACAATGCATTTGTGTGCTTTCAATCTGTGCTGGCGCACAATTGGCTGCCGTGCACTAGTGCAGGAACCCTCGTGTCATGT